>NC_072767.1:37499115-37636615 GCF_022539595.1 Amphiprion ocellaris
ATGCCATTTTCCAAACGTGAAAACATGCCATATGATGAAATAATGTAAAAGAGGGCATGAAAAACACTCCAGAAAGGTTTTCTTTGAAAAAAAAAACGTCATGAATTTTGGCGCAAAAAAAACGCCTTACTATACTATGTCGAAAAAAAATGCCATTTTTCAAACATGTTGTAAAAACGTGCCATATGATGAAATAATGTAAAGGAGGGCGTGAAAAACACTCCAGAAAGGTTTTCTTTGAAAAAAAAAAACTCAATTTTGGCGCAAAAAAAACGCCTTACTATACTATGTCGAAAAAAAATGCCATTTTTCAAACATGTTGTAAAAACGTGCCATATGATGAAATAATGTAAAAGAGGGCGTGAAAAACACTCCAGAAAGGTTTTCTTTGAAAAAAAAAAACGTCATGAATTTTGGCGCAAAAAAAACGCCTTACTATACTATGTCGAAAAAAAATGCCATTTTTCAAACATGTTGTAAAAACGTGCCATATGATGAAATAATGTAAAAGAGGGCGTGAAAAACACTCCAGAAAGGTTTTCTTTGAAAAAAAAAACATCATGAATTTTGGCGCAAAAAAAACGCCTTACTATACTATGTCGAAAAAAATGCCATTTTTCAAACATGTTGTAAAAACGTGCCATATGATGAAATAATGTAAAAGAGGGCGTGAAAAACACTCCAGAAAGGTTTTCTTTGAAAAAAAAAAACATCATGAATTTTGGCGCAAAAAAAACGCCTTACTATACTATGTCGAAAAAAAATGCCATTTTTCAAACATGTTGTAAAAACGTGCCATATGATGAAATAATGTAAAAGAGGGCGTGAAAAACACTCCAGAAAGGTTTTCTTTGAAAAAAAAAACATCATGAATTTTGGCGCAAAAAAAACGCCTTACTATACTATGTCGAAAAAAAATGCCATTTTTCAAACATGTTGTAAAAACGTGCCATATGATGAAATAATGTAAAGGAGGGCGTGAAAAACACTCCAGAAAGGTTTTCTTTGAAAAAAAAAACCATCATGAATTTTGGCGCAAAAAAAACGCCTTACTATACTATGTCGAAAAAAAATGCCATTTTTCAAACATGTTGTAAAAACGTGCCATATGATGAAATAATGTAAAGGAGGGCGTGAAAAACACTCCAGAAAGGTTTTCTTTGAAAAAAAAACAAACTCAATTTTGGCGCAAAAAAAACGCCTTACTATACTATGTCGAAAAAAAATGCCATTTTTCAAACATGTTGTAAAAACGTGCCATATGATGAAATAATGTAAAAGAGGGCGTGAAAAACACTCCAGAAAGGTTTTCTTTGAAAAAAAAAACCATCATGAATTTTGGCGCAAAAAAAACGCCTTACTATACTATGTCGAAAAAAAATGCCATTTTTCAAACATGTTGTAAAAACGTGCCATATGATGAAATAATGTAAAGGAGGGCGTGAAAAACACTCCAGAAAGGTTTTCTTTGAAAAAAAAAACAACTCAATTTTGGCGCAAAAAAAACGCCTTACTATACTATGTCGAAAAAAAATGCCATTTTTCAAACATGTTGTAAAAACGTGCCATATGATGAAATAATGTAAAAGAGGGCGTGAAAAACACTCCAGAAAGGTTTTCTTTGAAAAAAAAAAACGTCATGAATTTTGGCGCAAAAAAAAACGCCTTACTATACTATGTCGAAAAAAAATGCCATTTTTCAAACATGTTGTAAAAACGTGCCATATGATGAAATAATGTAAAAGAGGGCGTGAAAAACACTCCAGAAAGGTTTTCTTTGAAAAAAAAAACATCATCAATTTTGGCGCAAAAAAAACGCCTTACTATACTATGTCGAAAAAAAATGCCATTTTTCAAACATGTTGTAAAAACGTGCCATATGATGAAATAATGTAAAAGGAGGGCGTGAAAAACACTCCAGAAAGGTTTTCTTTGAAAAAAAAAAACATCATGAATTTTGGCGCAAAAAAAAACGCCTTACTATACTATGTCGAAAAAAAATGCCATTTTTCAAACATGTTGTAAAAACGTGCCATATGATGAAATAATGTAAAGGAGGGCGTGAAAAACACTCCAGAAAGGTTTTCTTTGAAAAAAAAACAACTCAATTTTGGCGCAAAAAAAACGCCTTACTATACTATGTCGAAAAAAAATGCCATTTTTCAAACATGTTGTAAAAACGTGCCATATGATGAAATAATGTAAAGGAGGGCGTGAAAAACACTCCAGAAAGGTTTTCTTTGAAAAAAAAACCATCATGAATTTTGGCGCAAAAAAAACGCCTTACTATACTATGTCGAAAAAAAATGCCATTTTTCAAACATGTTGTAAAAACGTGCCATATGATGAAATAATGTAAAGGAGGGCGTGAAAAACACTCCAGAAAGGTTTTCTTTGAAAAAAAAAAACAACTCAATTTTGGCGCAAAAAAAACGCCTTACTATACTATGTCGAAAAAAAATGCCATTTTTCAAACATGTTGTAAAAACGTGCCATATGATGAAATAATGTAAAAGAGGGCGTGAAAAACACTCCAGAAAGGTTTTCTTTGAAAAAAAAAACACTCAATTTTGGCGCAAAAAAAAACGCCTTACTATACTATGTCGAAAAAAAATGCCATTTTTCAAACATGTTGTAAAAACGTGCCATATGATGAAATAATGTAAAGGAGGGCGTGAAAAACACTCCAGAAAGGTTTTCTTTGAAAAAAAAAAACCAACATGCAATTTTGGCGCAAAAAAAACGCCTTACTATACTATGTCGAAAAAAAATGCCATTTTTCAAACATGTTGTAAAAACGTGCCATATGATGAAATAATGTAAAAGAGGGCGTGAAAAACACTCCAGAAAGGTTTTCTTTGAAAAAAAAACCATCATGAATTTTGGCGCAAAAAAAAACGCCTTACTATACTATGTCGAAAAAAAATGCCATTTTTCAAACATGTTGTAAAAACGTGCCATATGATGAAATAATGTAAAGGAGGGCGTGAAAAACACTCCAGAAAGGTTTTCTTTGAAAAAAAAAACAAAACTAAATTTTGGCGCAAAAAAAACGCCTTACTATACTATGTCGAAAAAAAATGCCATTTTTCAAACATGTTGTAAAAACGTGCCATATGATGAAATAATGTAAAAGAGGGCGTGAAAAACACTCCAGAAAGGTTTTCTTTGAAAAAAAAAACCATCATGAATTTTGGCGCAAAAAAAACGCCTTACTATACTATGTCAAAAAAAATGCCATTTTTCAAACATGTTGTAAAAACGTGCCATATGATGAAATAATGTAAAGGAGGGCGTGAAAAACACTCCAGAAAGGTTTTCTTTGAAAAAAAAACCATCATGAATTTTGGCGCAAAAAAAACGCCTTACTATACTATGTCGAAAAAAAAATGCCATTTTTCAAACATGTTGTAAAAACGTGCTATATGATGAAATAATGTAAAGGAGGGCGTGAAAAACACTCCAGAAAGGTTTTCTTTGAAAAAAAAACCATCATGAATTTTGGCGCAAAAAAAAACGCCTTACTATACTATGTCGAAAAAAATGCCATTTTTCAAACATGTTGTAAAAACGTGCCATATGATGAAATAATGTAAAGGAGGGCGTGAAAAACACTCCAGAAAGGTTTTCTTTGAAAAAAAAAAAACAAAACTAAATTTTGGCGCAAAAAAAAACGCCTTACTATACTATGTCGAAAAAAAATGCCATTTTTCAAACATGTTGTAAAAACGTGCCATATGATGAAATAATGTAAAAGAGGGCGTGAAAAACACTCCAGAAAGGTCTTCTTTGAAAAAAAAACCATCATGAATTTTGGCGCAAAAAAAACGCCTTACTATACTATGTCAAAAAAAATGCCATTTTTCAAACATGTTGTAAAAACGTGCCATATGATGAAATAATGTAAAGGAGGGCGTGAAAAACACTCCAGAAAGGTTTTCTTTGAAAAAAAAACCACCATGAATTTTGGCGCAAAAAAAACGCCTTACTATACTATGTCGAAAAAAAATGCCATTTTTCAAACATGTTGTAAAAACGTGCCATATGATGAAATAATGTAAAAGAGGGCGTGAAAAACACTCCAGAAAGGTTTTCTTTGAAAAAAATCCAACATGAATTTTGGCGCAAAAAAAACACCTTACTATACCATGTCGAAAAAAATGCCATTTTTCAAACATGTTGTACAAACGTGCCATATGATGAAATAATGTTAAGGAGGGCGTGAAAAACACTCCAGAAAGGTTTTCTTTGAAAAAAAAAAACATCATCAATTTTGGTGGAAAAAAAACGCCTTACTATACGATGTCGAAAAAAAAGCCTTTTTTCAAACATATTGTAAAAACGTGCCATATGTTGAAATAATGTAAAGGAGGGCGTGAAAAACACTCCAGAAAGGTTTTCTTTGAAAAAAAAAACATCATCAATTTTGGCGCAAAAAAAACGCCTTACTATACAATGTCGAAAAAAAATGCCATTTTTCAAACATGTTGTAAAAACGTGCCATATGAGGAAATAATGCAAAGGAGGGCGTGAAAAACACTCCAGAAAGGTTTTCTTTGAAAAAAAAAATAACATCATCAATTTTGGCACAAAAAAAACGCCTTACTATACTATGTCGAAAAAAATGCCATTTTTCAAACATGTTGTAAAAACGTGCCATATGATGAAATAATGTAAAGGAGGGCGTGAAAAACACTCCAGAAAGGTTTTCTTTGAAAAAAAAACCCATCATCAATTTTGGCGCAAAAAAAAACGCCTTACTATACTATGTCGAAAAAAAAGCCATTTTTCAAACATGTTGTAAAAACGTGCCATATGATGAAATAATGTAAAGGAGGGCGTGAAAAACACTCCAGAAAGGTTTTCTTTGACAAAAAAAACATCATGAATTTTGGCGCAAAAAAACACGATTATTCAACATGTTGTAAAAACGTGCCATATGATGAAATAATGTAAAGGAGGGCGTGAAAAACACTCCAGAAAGGTTTTCTTTGAAAAAAAAAAACATGAATTTTGGCACAAAAAAAACCGCCTTACTATACTATGTCGAAAAAAAATGCCATTTTTCAAACATGTTGTAAAAACGTGCCATATGATGAAATAATGTAAAGGAGGGCGTGAAAAACACTCCAGAAAGGTTTTCTTTGAAAAAAAAAAAAAACTAAATTTTGGCGCAAAAAAAAACGCCTTACTATACTATGTCGAAAAAAAAGACATTTTTCAAACATGTTGTAAAAACGTGCCATATGATGAAATAATGTAAAGGAGGGCGTGAAAAACACTCCAGAAAGGTTTTCTTTGAAAAAAAAAACCATCATGAATTTTGGCGCAAAAAAAACGCCTTACTATACTATGTCGAAAAAAAATGCCATTTTTCAAACATGTTGTAAAAACGTGCCATATGATGAAATAATGTAAAGGAGGGCGTGAAAAACACTCCAGAAAGGTTTTCTTTGAAAAAAAAAAACATGAATTTTGGTGCAAAAAAAACGCCTTACTATACTACGTCGAAAAAAAATGCCATTTTTCAAACATGTTGTAAAAACGTGCCATATGATGAAATAATGTAAAGGAGGGCGTGAAAAACACTCCAGAAAGGTTTTCCTTGAAAAAAAAACCCATCATGAATTTTGGCGTAGCAAACATTTCAGACTTTTCTCTGTGAATTCTGAGAAATAATTTCCTATTTAATGACAGAGCTGCACATCTTAACTCAGTCTCATTAAAACAGACTCTAATTCAGCGTCATCCATCCATATTAAAGTGCACTTACCCAAAATGTTTGTTGCATGAGCTCCAGCAAAACCTGTCCAGGTCGAAGGCCACTTTGACAAACAGGAAGTGGAAGATTCCAAGCAGATTTATAGAAGGGGGAACTGGACTGTACTAAGTGTGGTCAAGTATAGAGGGGTGTTTTGTGGGTTTTTAAGGCTGATAATGATTATTAGTGAGACATTTGGAGTAGATATTCATTTGCAGTAACTTCAAGTATTTAAAATCTTGGACTTAAACTTAGAAGAACACAAACTCTAAGAGAAATCTTTGTGATACGTTTTTGTTTTGTTTACAGATGTTAAGTTAAAGGAGTTTTATTCGTGACGTGTAACCAATCAAATCACTCCAGAAGACAGAGCGACCACAGTTAGATCAAGGTTCAGAGCCAAAGTAGCGCCATTTTTTAATTTTTTACCGTAAATCAGTAAAAATTAAAATTCTGATAATCAGTAAATCAGTCAGCCCACAATTACTACAATTCTACAATGTATGTCTCTTTCCTTTGACTTGTTATTTGTACAATCTACGATGTATACGATGGCGTTTTTTCATACCAAAGGCTATACTATGATGTTTTCTAAGAGACATACCATGCTACTCTGGTTGTTCTGGCCCTGGGCCGCTGCACTCCTCCTCTGTTGTTTTCTGGATTGTACTCAGCTCATGCCTTCGTCCACCCGGCCTCCGTTGACTCGTCCCGCCTGCCGTCTCTGGAGCTGAAGCTGGATTGGAACAGACCAAAGTACAGTCCAATCACGATGCCAGCTGCCTCTCAAAAGGCTCCTTCATCTGGCAGGTGGCAGCACTTCTTCTGAGGGGAAGCTGAGCTGGTCCAGCAGAACTTTGGAGATGTGTTCCAGTGGTTGGTGGATGTGTGGGGAGATAGAGAGGGACCTTTGAATTGTTCACAAAGGAAAACAGGGAACCCATTGGTAGTTTTAGTTTAGGGTGCTACTGCAGTGTGTTTTTGGGTTATAGTCGTGGGTTATAGTAGCATGTCGTTCAACAAACATGATAGTATAGCATGTTGCTCTAAAAACGTCATAGAATAGCATGTTGCTCTAAAAACATCATAGAATAGCATGTTGCTCTAAAAACGTCATAGAATAGCATGTTGCTCTAAAAACGTCATAGAATAGCATGTTGCTCTAAAAACGTCATAGAATAGCATGTCGCTCTAAAAACATCATAGAATAGCATGTCGCTCTAAACACGTCATAGAATATTGCGGCTTATAGTGTGAATCCAGGGATTTGTTAAAGATTTCTGTCTCATTGAGAAATAGCACCACGCCGTCACTGTAACTATGACAAGTGAACACTACGTCCGCTACTTGCTGACGATCACATGATTGCGTTCCTGCTACAAATCCACTGCTGTGGACTTCAGTCGGAAATAACACAACGACTGAGAAGTCTTTGCAGAATACTGCGCACTTCGAGTGCCGGTATGGACTCACCTGCAGCGGGATATCAAATTCTTTCTAAAACCCACCCCCACTCTACTTCCCATTGGCTAGTGATATTAGTTTGGTTGAGAGCAAAAGCTGCATTTCCCTTATTGCACTGGTAGACGAATTTGATTGGTAATGTCCTATCTATTTTTTCGAGCCAAATGACGGCAATGCACTTTACACATTTCACGACGCAGTTTGATGATGTGAATCACATCATGAAACTGCGTCATGTGATCATTTGCGCACTGGTAAAAAATGCTGGCAAATCCAGGCATTATTTTATCGGTTTTCAAGATAGGCAAAAAAAAAAAAAAACCAGAACAATATTGACCAATATCACATTTTTATGCCAATATTGGGCTGATAATATCAGTGGGCCAATATTCTCGGACATCTCTAGTTTCTACACTGTGGTATAGATATTTTACATTGGGTAAAGATCTCAGTAACATGCTTTTATTTTGAAGGTCAGCCACGCGGAGCAGTGAGAGTTGGATATAAAATAGCGATTGTTATCCTGTGTTGTTAGAAGCTGTTTATCAAGCCAGACATTCCTTCATGGTGGAAGCTCAGTTTGAACTTAAATAAGTAATTCAGTGAAAATAAACAAAGAAATGGAGACAGTATATGATGTTCTTGGCCTGGACTGGCTAGACTGCAGGAGTATTATTATGTTTTTCTGTGTTTTCCTGCTCTTGGCTGATCTTTGGAAGAACAGAGTGCCGAGAAACTTCCCTCCCGGACCGTGGGCTCTACCTTTCATTGGTGATCTGCATCGCATCCAATCTTCAAGACTTCATCTACAGTTCACAGAGGTACGAATCCATACATAACAACAACAGTAATAATGATAGCAATAGCAATAATGAATAGGAAAAAATAGAAGCATTAGTGTATACATTCAGAATTTTATGATTTTATATATACACACACACACACACACACACACACACACACACACACACACACACACACACACACACACACACATACATATATATATATTAGAAACAAGAAATCATTGACTCAAGTGCAATAAAGTGGCCAGAAAAGAAGATTTAAGAGCTTTCATTTCTCACATGCTCATACAGTATGAAATGCAAAGTCACTGTGAGACTAAATGAGACTCAAGTGCAGTGTACATTGTGCAAGAGCTGTATTTGGGTGTGTCTGTGGGTGCATGTGTGGGTGTGTGGGTGTTATGTTTATGCATTAGAGTTGATCTGTCCAGATTAGTGGGACTGGTGTGCAGAAGCTGGGAAATGGCATCAGTTGTGGATCTGTTCAGTCAGTAAGCAAACTGAAGTGGATGCAGAGATTCAGGGAACAAGGAACAGATGTGCTCCCTGATTTGGCTTTGCTGTATTTTCGTAGTATCTCATAGGATGTAGTAGTGGAATGAAATGGTGTACCTGGGGATAATTGCAAGGGAATTTAGAATAGAAGAACAAACTGATTTACATCAGTAGCAAAATTGCATTTTAAAGATGCTATCATAGTCATTATGTCAGTAGAAGCAGCCACAATCAGAGATGAAAACATAAAACACCCACTGGTTAGTGGTTTTTAAGCAGAAGATATGTCACCTCAGTGTTGCGCCACAACACCAATCTGCTGTCTGTGCTCAGTTTGCAGAGAAATATGGAAACATCTTCAGCCTTCGTCTCCTTGGTGGAAGGCTTGTGGTCATCAATGGCTACAAGCTTATGAGAGAAACCCTGGTCCAACGAGGAGAAGACTATGTAGATCGTCCCTCTGTACCGTTATTTGAGGAAATGACTGGGAATAGAGGTGGTGTTCTTTGCATTTTATTTTAAATGTTCCTAGCTCATGTTTTTAATGACACCAGCAGGACTGGATTATTTCTGGTCTAATGCTGATTTGTTTTCCCAAAAGGCATTGTGATGTCAAATGGTTATCTCTGGAAGCAACAAAGGAGATTTGCTCTTCATACACTCAGAAACTTCGGTCTGGGCAAGAAGACTCTGGAGCTGTTCATCCAGGAGGAGTGTCATTATCTCACGGAGGCTTTTGCAGCTCAGCAAGGCACAGAAATTACTCTGGTTTATAATGAACTGCATTACTTTCTGTTATTTTTTATGTTTATTACATAAAGATTGCCTTTTCCTGTCAACTTTATGCACAGACGCATACACCAACACAATAGTGGATCCAAATATGGCAACAGTCTTAAGTTAAAGGAACATCCCTATTCTCTGAATTAGATCTGAAGCAACTAGGCATTTGACATAAGATTAATTAAGTTATCATGAGGTCAGTATGCACAGATCCATGCACGTTCCTAAATCTGTTTTCACATGACATTCTTTTTTAATAAACCCTCTGTGTCTGATCTACATTTTCTCTTTATTTTACAGGCAAGCCGTTTAATACGCAGTCACTGATAAACAGTGCTGTGTCCAACATCATCTGCTGTTTGGTGTTTGGGCATCGATTTGAGTACAGTGATAAGCAGCACCAAGCTATTATTCAGACCTTCAATGAGCTCATAGGTTTGGAGTCAGGTGTGTGGGCACAGGTGAGTATCCTTTGTGAACAGACTACAGTATTGTACAATCATACTTTAATCAGTCATCCAGAACACACAGGCCAATACAGTTTTTAATAATAATATTGTAAAAGGACCTTCTTGAATCACCACAGTGGAGAGATTTGTGCATCCCAGCCATGTTGTCTGGAGCATACTGTAAGCTTGGGTTGGGTATCTCATGGTACCAGATGAGGGGCCCAGACAAAGAGCAGTTTACAAACACAAATCAGTGCTTCTTTGTTGGAGGTCATTCCACAGATGCTTGCCTACCTGTGACTGTGGGCTGACTGACTGTTATCTGTGCTCCTGCATCAAATAGCAGTTCAGATTATCCAGCCTTCTTGGAGTACCTGGCGGGTATCCTCAAGAAGGTTTCACCCGGAGACTATAAAGTTCTGCCGAGAGACTTCAACACTCGTGGTTAAGAGGAGTGGCCTTCCTGACCTGAATCTGAGCAGTGTTCCATTACTGGGACTTCTGTGCTAGTCAGGAATTGTCCATAATGAACATAATTGTCCAGCATCAGACTGTTCATAAGTGTACATAAGAGCACTCTAGTCCAAAGTTCTATGACTTACTTGGTGTTTGTACATCAGATCAGGCTGTATGCCTTGGATACTAGGGCTGGACCCAAACATGCGAATACCCGAATATTCGGTCGTGACGGTGGTATGTGAATATTGATGTTGAGATCCGAATATTCGGATCCCCCCACCCCCCACCCCACCCCCGTCGTATGACGTCGCACGATTGGTATTCGTCTCGTCAATTCGTCTCGCCTGACGTGTCCCCCATCGGACATTACAAACCGAGCCGAATGTTCAGCTCTTTCCTCCGTTTGCCCACCGCGTCGGACATTACAGACCGGATCAAATATTCCCCACCTGTCAGATGATTTAATAACTGTTTTCCTGCTCTGTAGATGTACAGCATGGTACCCTGGCTGATGAAGTGCCTGCCTGGACCTCATTGGAGGATATTCACTTTGCAGCAGAAGCTAATCGACTTCATAGAAATCAAGATTAAAGAACACAGAGAAAACCTCGACCCCTCGTCACCAAGAGACTACATCGACTCCTTCCTCATTGAAATGGGAGAGGTGAGGCTTTGTTTTGTCCTTGTTCTTTTTGTTCTTCTAATTGTATATTTTAACTGATTCCAGCTTCTGTCTCGTGTCACTTATAGAATGAGGACAAAGAAGCTGGTTTTGATATCAAGAATTTGTGTATTTGCACTCTGGACCTCTTTGGTGCTGGAACTGAAACTACTGCCACTACTTTACACTGGGGGCTGCTGTACATGATCCACTATCCTGACATACAGAGTGAGTGTATGAGTAATATCTGCCATCGCTGCATCTTTTCGAAACGTCTTGCTATGATATTTTATTGTCAGAGGTCTCTCACAGGTCAGTTCTGTATTGGGAGAGAAAGTGTGGGATGAGCACACAGACTGATATTGTTTCATCCTTTCACTTTGTGCAGAGAGAGTCCAGGCTGAGATAGATGCTGTGATTGGTTCATCCAGACAGCCCTCCATGACTGACAGAGAAAACTTGCCCTATACTGATGCAGTCATCCATGAAATTCAGAGAATGGGCAACATTGTCCCACTCAATGTGGTCCGCATGGCAAACAAGGACACCACGCTGGATAAGTACACAATTCCAAAGGTACACAATCCACATGTTAAGCATTGGTTGATGCATGTGTTTCATGTAGTAGCTTAGCATTTAAATGAGATTTTTTTATCATCAGTTGTTCAACTCTGATGTCATTGATCTATGACAACACTCTACAACCTTGCCTTTGACAATGTTTCTTTGTAAAAGCTGCAATTTATGCTCCACCAAAGTCCTTTGAGACAAGTCTTGCCACTCTGCAGCCATCTTGGTAATTGCCCTACAGAGTTATTTGGGGCTAAAAAGCCTCTCAATAAGACTCTAGAATATTTTCAGAAATCAAAGGTGAGCTTCTGGACAAGGATGTACACAAAGATCAAATGCAAGTGCTCTGTTGATCAAAAGGAGCATTTAAGTGAAAATTCTAGAATTCTGTCACAGATCAAACACAAGATTCTACAATGTTGTTATAGATCAACAAAAAAAAAGTTTAACTGCTGACATCATACACTACACCAATATACCTTCCTGGCTAAAACTCATAAAATAATCTCTGCACTTTTGGGCAGATGATTCCTAATTACATGCATTTTACACCTTGTAACATAGCACAATAATCCATTTTGCAGCACTTCTGGACCTTTTACTGATGTTCATTAGCAATTACTAGAATAAATACTGGAGATAGCTGCTTTATATATCATTTTAACAGCGTTATTTCTTCAGGGCACCATGATAATGGCTACACTGCACTCTGTCCTGCACGATGAGTCCATGTGGGAAACTCCACACTCCTTCAACCCTCAGCACTTTCTGGACAAGGATGGTAAATTTAGGAAAAGAGAAGCCTTCCTTCCCTTTTCTGCAGGTGAGTCAGTAGTTTTAGATTTTAAAGAGGCCAAATAACAAAAGTATACTACATGCCTTTGCTTGCCATCAACTGCTTGCCATGTGACTATTTGTATTATGTGGCTATTAAGTTGGGAGAGGATCATGTCTCTAAAGGCGCTTGTCCACTAGCACCTACTTGGCTCAACTCGACTCAGTTTAGGTCATTTTCCATAACAACTGAGTACCACTTGGTCGTGGACGGAGTCGTCATAGCACGGCGGCCGGACCAATGAGGCGATGGTACACCTGCTGCTCGGTCTATGGCTTTTTGTCATATTCAAAGTAAAAGAAGAGAGTCAGAGAAAGCTGAGGGCGGTGAGTCCAAACACTCAGGAGAACAGGAGAGTTTGGAAGGTGGTAGAGCAGTATCAAGCTGAAGACAAGAGGACATGAACTAGACAACATATGAGGGTAAGCTAATGCTAGCTGGCTACAGTTACCATATATCAGTCCAGTGTACAACCCTGTAATGGCTGCAATTTATCGCTACTAGGTATTAAAATATGTATGCTGTATAGTGTCGTCACTCCCTGTCCAATCAATGGCCTGTAGACATCACATTATCGGCTCAACTCATCTCGCTGGGAACCCCGGCCAAGTAGGTACTAAAATAGTAACTGGTACCAGGTACTACGCCCTAATGGAAAACCTCACAAACCGAGTAGAGTCAAGCCGAGTAGGCGCTAATGGAAAAGCACCATATGATATCCTGAGTTTGTTCTGGAGCTGCAGTAATAATCTGTGACCAAAGTGAATATCTTTAAAATGGTGTGAAAAAAACTTAACTGCATTGTGTATTCTCAGGTAAGCGGGTGTGTCTCGGGGAACCGCTGGCCAAGATGGAGTTATTCCTCTTTTTCACCTCCCTCCTTCAGAGATTTTCTTTCTCGGCACCTGCTGGAGAGAAGCCCAGTCTGGAGTTCAAACTGGCAGGAACTCATGCTCCCAAACCTTACCGCCTGTGTGCCACACTGAGATAAACAACTAACTATCCTGAACCACGTCTGTTTCTCAGCACATTGAATCACTGTGTTTAAATACATTTCTCTTGTAATGCACCAAGCAAATCTGCTATATTATTCTTTTTCTGTAGTGTGGGTAAAACAGCATTTGGAAGCATTTTTCTTCTTCTCAACCTTTTCAATAAACTCTTCCACATTATTTAGATAATCTACTGTGTTCAAATATGAAATAAATCCTGCAAACATTTACGTTTTTAACAGAATTCACTCCTCACCACATTACTTCATTCCTTTTCACTGCTGTAAAAACAAACTCAGTTGTAAGCTCATAGATTATCCATTTTTTATATCTTACTCAGACTTAAAGACCTAGAATTTCTGATATGGTCAATAATGATCCCATAAGGCAAACTTGACAACCAAACAAAACAAGCCAGTGGGCAAAAAGTTTTGTGTTGACTGTTGTACCATAAATAAGTCTCTTGCACTCCCCTTTAAGAGAGATTCTGGACAAATTTTGTTTTTCTTCATATTAAAATAGATAAAATTACCAAGCCACTTGTCAGTGTTTTATTTTTCAGGTAATAGGACTCAAGGCAGTTTTACCACGACGTTGCACACTTCGTTTGTCAGACTTGTTAAAACTTGATATATGCTTTTCATTCTGCTGTGTGTTAGATTCAGTCCAGTGTTTGGCAAGTGGGACAAAACAGTCACTCTCAGTGCTGTTTGTCAGGTACAGAAAGTATGATATGTTATCAGCAAACCTCTGGATTTTCCCTGTGCAGCTTTTAAAGTTAGAGATGGAAAATAGCTAGTGAAAGAAAATCAGAAAAATAAGGATACCTTGACCAGTGATAGAAGTTTTCAGAGCCTTCATTTGAGAGTAAGTGCTATCACCACACTAAAATAACCATAAAACCAACTAAGCTATGTCTCAGACTAAGCAACATGGAACGTCTGACAACCTTCCTGCACTATACTCCTTTTTCTTTTCTTAATTTTTGTGTTTTCCTTTAAGTAAATGAAGAAATTTCCACCACAAAATTGGCACAGAAAAGGAGCAAATTGGTGCATAAACCTCAAAAAGAAGTTTATTACTTTAAAGCAACGCACAAACTCTGACAACTTGCCTGCATTATAATCTACTTTATTTAGAATTTTGTGTTTTTCTTTGCAATAATGAAGACATTTCCAGCATACAGTGATGCAGAAAGGGAACAAATAGGTGATCACTAAATCACTAAAATACAGAAAATCAAGTGTTTGACAGTCAAAAATATATTTATCGTCATTTTCCTCAGTGTTTTACATAAATCCCATGCCAAGTATGCATTATGAATGCTGGACTTAACAGGTTATTTACTTGTTGAAGAGTTTTTTTTTGTTGTTTTTTTTACTATGATATTGCTGTTTTTTGCCCAAATAAAGGTTCTTCTGTCTCTGGAGAGCAAAAATCAATGAGGTTAGGTAACATGCAGCAGCTCCAAAGTCCTGTTATCTTAGTTTTACCTTTACCTGTGCTGACTTCTGCTCAGTGTTGGAAGCTGCAGTCAAAGCAGAGACATGGAGCAGATATTCAGTGTTCTCGGTTTGGAATGGATGGACAGCAGGAGCATTTTAATATTTCTCTGCGTTTTTCTGCTCTTGGCTGATATTTGGAAGTACAGAGTGCCGAGAAACTTCCCCCCTGGTCCTTGGGCTCTTCCTTTGATTGGTGACCTGTTTCGCATCAAAGCTTCAAAGATTCACCTCCAGTTCACAGAGGTACGAGCACGCACACTGAAATAAATTTATATTTATGTTTAGATATCTGGAGAAAAGCTACAACTGAAGGCAACATTTCAAAGCTACTGTTGGACAAATTCAGACAAGATCTGCTGAGTAAACAATGCTGCCACGCCAAAACATTAACAGTCTAACTGGCGCCCAGGGTGTTTTACGGTACGTGTCTATAGCAGGCAATAAAAGTGACGTTCTAGTGAACTTGATTTCACAATAAGCCAGTCTGACGGTAATTTATGAGTGAGTAAATAATTCAAATAATTTAAAATAATAATTAATATTGAAAAATCCCGAGTGAGATGAAAAAGAAGAAAACAATATTTTTATCACCTATATAAGGTATACACAACAGGTATGCTTAACTGCATATGTTCAGAGGGTAATTAAAATAAATAACAGACTACTAAATTGTTAATACACAACTAAATGTGAACTCTTGAAACCTGAAAATGATATAAAACATATAGAATTTATTTTAGATTTTTCTTTTAAAACAGTTTGCTTATTGCAAATTATTTTGCAATTGAGGGCCTACAGGACAAAAGTTTAAAATTTACTTTGTCATTGATATTTTAAGTGACAACATAAAAATGTTTGTCAAGTCAAAATAAACAAGGATGTTTAGTGAACATTAGAAATATATATATATGTATATATATATATATGTATATATATATATATATATATATATATATATATATATATATATATATATATATATATATATATATATATATATATATATATATATATATATATATATATATATATATACATATATAGACACACACACACACACACACACACAGACTGGTAAATATAGAGCTTCACCTTTCTGATCAGCTCTCGTTTCACCACAATGGTCTGGTACAGTGTCCCTATTACTGCTGATGCATCAAGCTAGTGCATCCATCACTCGCTCCATTTTCCCATCACTTATTAACAACATCCCGAGATACTTAAACTCCTTCGCTTGGGCAAACAACTTCCCCCTAACCTGGAGATAGCAATCCACTGATTTCTGTCTGAGGACCATATCCTCCAACTAGGAGGTGCTGACTTGCATCCCAGCCGCTTTACACTCAGCTGCAAACCACTTCAGTGCGTGCTGAAGATCACAGCCTGATGAAGTCAACAGTACCACGTCGTCTGCAAAAAGCAAAGACGTGATTCTAAGGTCCCAAAACCAAACACCCTCCTTACCCTGATTGTGCCTGAGATCCTGTCCATGGCAACCTAGAGTAAACTTTCCCAGGAAGGCTGAGAAGTGTGATACCCCGATAATGGGAGCACACTCTCCCGTCCCCCTTTTTAAGAACGGGAACCACCACCTCGGGCTGCCACTCCACAGGCACGTCATGTGTTAGCCAAGACAGTCCAACAGTGTCCAGAGCCTTTAGCATCTCGTGGCAAATCTCATCCACGCCTGGCACTTTGCCACCGAGTAGCTTCTTAACTACCTCTGGGACCTCTACCACGGATATGGACCAAATTCACCTGAGTCTTCAGGCTCTGCCTCCTCAGCAGAGGACATGTTTACCAGGTTAAGGAGTTCCTCAAAGTCCACTTTGCACCGCCTGACGGTATCCCTAGTCTGGGTGAGCAGTCCCCCCCACCCCCCCAACTGTACACAGCCTGGGTCAAGTCCTGCCTCCCCTTCCTGAGGTGTTACACGATTTGCCAGAACTTCCATGTGGCCAAAGAAATGTCCTTCTCCATAGCCTCTCTGAACTCCTCCCACACCTGAGTTTTATGAGACGTTTACATTATTGAGAAGCTTTCATTCTCACCAGTGTCAAAAAAAGCAGCCAAATCCAGAGATTAAACATGAGGCAGTTGTCTACATGGGGCCAGTACATTTTTGAGCACAACACCAATCTGTTGTCTGTTTTTCAGCTTGCTGAGAAATATGGAAACATTTTCACCATCCGTCTCTTTGGTGGAAGGATTGTGGTCCTTAATGGCTACAGGCTTGTGAAAGAAGCCCTGGTCCATCGAGGAGAAGACTTCACGGATCGTCCTTCCATACCAGTGTTCGCTGAATTGTTTGGGAATAACGGTGGTGTTTTTTGCATTTTGTTGGTTGCTAGTTGGTGTGTTTACAAAGACCAGCAGCAGCTGATTACGTCTGGTCTAATGCTGTTTTGTGTTTGCAAAAGGTATTGTGATATCAAATGGAAATCCATGGAAGCAGCAGAGGAGATTTGCTCTTCATACACTCAGAAACTTTGGTCTGGGCAAGAAGACTCTGGAGCTATTCATCCAGGAGGAGTGTCGGTATCTCACAGAGGCGTTTGCAAATCACCAAGGTACAATAAATCCCTTTTGTTTTGCAATGATACAGGACTTCTCATAATTTTTAAAATATTTCTGAACAAACTTGTCATTTTGCAACATTGAGACTGTTTTGCAGAGGTCTAAGCTTCCGTGTCTGATCTTATTTGGTCTTTATTTTGCAGGGAAGCCCTTTAATGCCCAGTCAATGATAAACAGTGCTGTGTCCAACATCATCTGTTGTTTGGTGTTTGGGCATCGATTTGAGTACAATGATAAGCAGTATGAGTCTATTCTTCAGAAATTCAATGAGTTACTGTACATACAGGGAGGTGTGTGGGCGCAGGTAAGTCTCCTTAGTAAACACTCTACAGCTGTGATTCATATACTCTCCACTCAAAGTGTTGGAACAGTGAGGCCAATTCCATTATTTTTTCTGTAGACTGAAAACATTCGGGTTTGACATCAAACAATGAATATGAGACAAGAGATCAACATTTCAGCTTTTATTTCCAGGTATTTACATCTGGATCTGATACACAACTGAGAAGGTAGCACCTTTTGTTTGAACCCACCCATTTTTCATGTGAGCAAAAGTATTGGAACATGTGACTGACAGGCATGTTTTGTTGCCCTGGTGTGTCCTATTGCACTGATTATTCAAATATTAAATAATGCTCAGGGCGCCCGTATAGCTCAACGCGTTGAGCGGGTGACCCATGTACAGGGCTGGTCCCCGACGCAGCTGGCCCGGGTTCGATTCCCGCTCGCGGCCCTTTGCTGCATGTCTTCCCCTGACTCTTCTCCCCTGTTTCCTGTCTCTCTCTCACTGTGCCTATCCAATAAAAAGCCGACAAAAAGGCCAAAAAAGTAACTTTATAAAAAAAAAAAATTAAATAATGCTCAATGTCTATGTTCAGTTTCAGATTTAGCTTTTGCCTGTACAGACTGCATCTGTAGTTAGAGGTGAAAACCGTCTATGGGTGAAAAACAAGCAATTGTGAAGCTGAGAGAAGATGGAAAATCAATCAGAGCCATTGCACAAACATTGGTCATAGCCAGTACAACCATTTAGAATGTTCTGAAAAAGAAAGAAACCACTGGTGTACTAAGTAACAGACATCAAACAGGTAGACCAAAGAAAACAGCAGCAGTTGACAACAGAAACATTGTGAGAGCTGTAAAGAAAAACCCTAAAACGACTGTTAGTGACCTCAGCAACAACCTCCAGAGGGCAGGAGTGAAGGAATCACAATCTACTGTTCACAGAAGACTTCATGAACAAAATTACAGAGGCTACACCAGAAAATGCAAACCACTCATTAGCATGAAGAATAGGAAGACCAGGCTGGAATTTGCCAAAAAGTACAGAGATGAGCCTCAAAAATTCTGGGATAAAGTTTTATGAACTGACAAAACAAAGATGAACCTTTACCAAAGTGGTGGGTGAAAGTGTGGTGAAAGCCTGGAAAAGCTTAACAAAAATTTGGTGATGTCAGTGGGTCACAGGCTTGATGCAGTTATTGCAAGCAAAGGATTTGCAACTAAATATTAAGTCTTATTCACTTCAATCTGTTTTAAGCCTATCTGTTCCAATACGTTGGCTCACCTAAAAATTTGGTGTTCCATTTCAAGTAATGCTATCTTCTAAGTTGTGTGTCAAAATGTAAAAACCTGCAAATAAAAGCTGAAATGTTGATCTCTTGTCCCAGATTCATTGTTTGATGTCAAATCCAAATGTTTCCAGTCTACAGCAAAAATAAAGGAATTGGCCTCACCGTTTCAATACTTTTGGAGGGGAGTGTAATGTTATTTATCAAACTAAGACAACTCTTAAATGGTTAGTAAGTGGATCACAATGACAAACAGTAATATGAATATGAAAAAGCTAATGTCATTATGGTAAATCATTATCCACTAGAAATAATTTAACTAGATAGACATGCAACAACTGTTAATTGCCTATCCAAAATCTAATAACTGAATCTGCAGATTTACAACATGGTACCCTGGCTGATGAAATGGCTGCCTGGACCTCATCAGAGGATGTTCACTTTGATGCAGAACCTAACTGACTTCGTTCAAATCAAGATCAAAGAACACAGAGAAACCCTCGACCCCTCATCACCAAGAGACTACATCGACTCCTTCCTTATTGAAATGGGAGAGGTGAGGGTTTGTTTTTTTGTTATTTTTCTTCTTCTAATTGTGTATTTTAACTGACTCCTGCTTCTGCATCTTGTGTCACTGATAGAAGGAGGACAAAGATGCTGGCTTTGAGCTCAAGAATTTGTGTTACTGCACTCTTGATCTGTTTGGTGCTGGAACTGAAACTACTACCACGACTTTACACTGGGGGCTGCTGTACATGATCCACTATCCTGACATACAGAGTGAGTATATGACTAGTATGTTCCATGTTTACATCTTGTATAAGTGTCCTGCTTTGACTTTTTATTGTCAGAGGTCTCTCACAAGTTAGTCTTGTATTGAGAGAGAAGGTGTGTGATGTGTAATTTCCCCCCCTCAGTCATCTCCTCAGTGCACAGACTTATGTTTTTTACTTTCATGTTGTGCAGAGAGAGTCCAGGCTGAGATAGATGCTGTGATTGGTTCATCCAGACAGCCCTCCATGACTGACAGAGAAAACATGCCCTATACTGATGCAGTTATTCATGAAATACAGAGAATGGGCAACATCCTCCCACTCAATGTGGCCCGCATGGCAAGCAAGGACACCACACTGGATAAGTACACAATCCCAAAGGTACACAATCCACGTGTTAACAAGAATTATTCCATGTGAGTGTTTTGCTTGTTGTTTGTTTTCAGAAGTCAGCCTGTCTGCCAGTATACATAACATTCTTGAATCATACCTGTCATCTATATTCATGGATGAACATCAGCATTCTAGAATATTGCTTTCTAACTGTAACCACATTCTAGAGTACTGACTGGAATCTTGCCTTTGATCTGTGACAGCACTTAGAATCTCGTCAAGAATCTTGCTTTCAAATGATGACAACATTGTAGAATCTTGTTGTTCATCTATGACAACATTCTACAATCTTGTCTAAAACGTCGAAAACAACCATTTCACTGTGGTGCACCTGGTTCTAAACTACCAGTTAACAGGTTTCTTGCAGTGGTCTTAATGAGCTTCCTCCATCTGCTGATAGAGATTGATCAGAAGTTATTAAAGTTTATTTTTTATTTTAAAGCATGCATGACAAACCAAGTACAACAGATACAACAGAGGCATCTGTTTAATAAAGCTATTTAATTTGGGTTATTTTTTTCAGGGCACCATGATCCTGCCAACACTCAATTCAGTCCTACATGATGAGTCCATGTGGGACACTCCACACTCCTTCAATCCTCAGCATTTTCTAGATGAAGACGGTAAATTTAGGAAGCGAGAGGCCTTTCTTCCTTTTTCTGCAGGTGAGTCAGTATTTTTAATCCTTTTGCAATTTCTTCTTAGCCAAGGGTTTTAAGAGGATGACAATGGTGAAAATGATTCTGCGTCATTATTTGCCTTAGTCACCAAGTACAATACTTATTTTATTAGGTTAGTAAGGATCTGTGTTGGGAGTAGGATCAGTGGTTCGGTAGTTTGTCCAAGAAATACAGTAATCATCTATGATCTAAGTAAATGTCTTGTGTATAGTGTGATTGAAACTCACCTGTTGCATCATGTATTCTCAGGTAAGCGAGTGTGTCTTGGTGAACCTCTGGCCAGGATGGAGTTATTCCTCTTTTTCACCTCCTTCCTTCAGAGGTTTTCATTCTCGGCGCCTGCTGGAGAGAAGCCCAGTCTGGAGTACAAGTTGGGACTCACTCTTTGTCCTAAACCTTACCGCCTCTGTGCCACACCAAGATAAACAACTAACTATCACACTGATCCACTGTGTGGAACTACATTCATCTTGTAAGGGATATCAGCAATCATCAGGAACATCTATATTATTCTTTTTCTGTTGTGTGGGTAAAACATAATTTTGATCAATTTTTTCTCCTTAACCCCTTTCCAATAAACTTGGTTATACTGGTACATTATGAAAGTAATCTTGTGTATTCAAATATTGAAAACTAAAATAAACAAATAAATCCCAAAGATGTCCACACAATTTTGTTTTAAACAATCCCTGGGAGCCACATTCCTGCTGTCCTTTCCACCGTACATTGACTTTGTCAGATTTGCAAAACTTGACGTGTGTGTCCATCACTTAAACATGGATTTAATTCATGCTTTTTATCTAGACTGCTTTGTGTTAAAGTCAATACTATGGTTTTAGACTAAAGTGTGGCAGGTGAAACAGTGCTGTCAGTCTCATTGCTGTTTATCAGTTTGTGATTTTATGATACCTGCTGTTACCAGCAGTCCAGTTTGGAAATAAACTACCTACATACTTTAGTCAGGTTCTCTGGACAGAAAATGACAGAAAATTGTAATAATGGATTTCTCCAAGATTTCAGAATATTTGTCATATTAATGCATCAAGCACCAAATTTCAACCTCTTATGTATAAAACAGCTTTTTTTCCCCCCTTTCAGGCAGTTAAATGTTAAAGTGACAGAATATTAATTCTGAAAATGAGCAAACTTCATTCTTGAGGTCTCTTTTATCTTTACATGCAACTTGTCAGACTTCTGGGTTTTCCCTGTAAAGCCTTTGAAGTTTGAAACGGAAAAGATCTAGTGAAAGAAAATCACAAAAACTAGAGTAGCTTGTGAAAGTCTCAGTCTCTTACTTTTCTATAAACAGTCCACGCTGTGCCACTCTGAGGACTAAAGCAAAGAGCTCAGTGAGAAAAGACATGGGTCCAGTGTGACGTGTAAGTTTGTTTTACCACCTTGAAGATAACTATTTAAAACACAGAACAAGTATCATTATTGTCAGTTCATAGACCAGAGTGAATTGAGCTTTTGTGATGTTTTTGTGTTGAATGGATTCTGTACATCTTGGTGAACTTTGTTTTTGCTGGTATGCTCATCAGCACATTTAGGTTTACTGTCAAATTAAAACCTCAGAGGGGGTTGAAACCAGTAAATGGGATGTCTGATCACTTGATAATCTGCTAACAGCAGCATGTTTAATGAGAGCAGGTGCTCAGCACACCAACATTTGAAGTCAACTGAACCTTTGTGGTGACAAAAAACAAGCAACTGAAGTAGGGCAGCAAAGTACTCAAACAAATTTTCAAAGTTTCTGCAATTGTCAGAATACCACAGAAGTAGGTCACTGTCCTCTTTAAGAGTCTTCACTCTCACGGTAGTGATCATTTTAGCCTGACACACCTCACAACGCAAGACATGTGAGGAAGAAAGGATTGCAGCAAAACCTGTACTGGTGGTATCTCGATAAGAAGAACCTCGTGGCACGGAATTCTGGTGAGTTTTATCTGAACTTATCTATCAGTGAGACTTCATGGAAATGAATGAATATGCTTCCCGGATGTATAAACTCAGAAATGATTTGATGCAGATCATGTTTTCTCAGTTGTGTAACACAGTGACAAATTAGTTTTATCTATCATGGTGTCACAGAGCCACTATAACTGCAGACGCTTGCGCTTCTGTAAATGTTATCAGCCACAAACATGCTTTTAAAAAAAGATGAGAAGTCACAACTAAACACTGCTTCTCCTCTTCCCCATGTTATCCAGAACATTCCTGCGCACAGATGACTGAGGTAAGTTTTAAAAGTTGATTTTAAGCATGGAAATTCCCATGAAATGATTCTTTAGAGAGATAAATTGTGATTCATGAGAAAACTATCTTGTATTGACAGCAGCTGAGTGGGTTCTTCCAGATAAAGAAAGATGAGCTGAGCTGAGCTGAGATGAATCTCTCCTCAATTTTCTGGAGATGCATCATACTTGTTACGTTTTTCATCAAGGGTGAGTGCCACATTCCTTATCTATGTATTCAGATCATTCGACGCATTATGCAGCACTAAAGAAGCTGTCAGTGCAATTAAATTCTTAGTTTGCAGTTTACAGAATACAGTCAGATCTACTCATAGGTAACAAATAAGAACACACGAAGAACAGCACAAATAAAATGGAATGTAGAAATAAACAGTATATACAATGTTTATGGTGCATAAAAATTAAGATCTTTTCATATGTATTGAGGTTTTCATTATTTATCATAAAAAGTGCACAGCAAAAAGGCATACAGAAGAAACAGTGTAAAAAAAAAAATCATCTATCCTTTCAGATTAGTTGAGCTCGAGTCATATATAGTGAGAACAATATTACAGTTTGGCAGCCATTGTGGTTTTCAAGCTGCAGCTTTTACCGCAGCCAAGAGATAAAGATGTTTCCGTATTTAGATTAGCTGCAATATAATCATGGAAAGCACAGTTTTTTTCCCCGTCTTTACACATTCTTAGCATGTCTTATCAGACAGAAGGGACAGTTTGTGTCACACAGTCACAGTCCTGAAAGTAATGATGGCATTTACGGTAAACATGTTTACTGCAACGCGTCATTCTTGGGCATTGCTACTGAGATAACCTCAAGTGCCTGTTCTTTTCCGGACAGGTTGCCCTCCGGTCCCTGCATGCTGCCATGCCCTGAACAGCCCTGGATACCTGACAGTAGAGCCAGATGCGCTCGTCGTCATGGGCTCAAACCCGACAGTGTACTGCCACATCACAGAATGGCCACCAAGGTGTGATTAATAGAAATGCAGCACACTGCCATTGTTTGCCTCACAGTAGTGCATTTGTGCATGATATTCATCCAGATATAATGAAAAGTGTTGTTTTGTTGTGTTCCCCCTAATGAGAAGGACTTAAAAAAAAAAAAAAAAACAGAAAAAAAAAGTTTGGTTCACATGTGGTTCCATTACTGGCTTCCAGGTCGCACATGTCCCTGGCGGTGGATGGTCAGACTGTGGGTTTAGGGAAGAAAGTCAACGACACTACAACAATGTTCAACCTGACTGGCATATGGAAGCCTCTGTCTGCAGTGATCTGTATGCTGAAAAGTGACGGGTTGTCTGAGATCATTGGTGGACTGACTCTACATGCAGGACGTACGTAGTCAACAGCCAAATACACTTAAGACTGTATGAATTTAAAAATATATGCAATCTTTTGTGATGAGAATTTCTGTGCAAATCAGAATCGGAATGAGATGTTTCTGTGTCGAGTAAGTTTTTCACATATGAGGAATTTCACATGGTGTTTGGGAGCATTACAGTAAACACTGACAATGAGAACATTTTTAAAGAAGAATAAAAGATATTTTAAAAGTTAATGCAAAGTTAGTGTCACAAGACAAATAAGGCACAAGTGTAGAAAATCCAATGAATTATAGAATAAAAAGTAATAGAAACATTTGCAATATGCATACTAAATTATATACAACTACAGCAGATTCACAACTTACTAGCTTATTTCATCAGACCTGACAAGTGGTATGAGTGTCATCAGTATGTATAAAGTGTTGTTGGATAGTAGCTAGAGCCTATACTTTGTACTTTGTCTTTCTGGTGTTGCTATTTATTAAATAAACTGCACTCACATTTGGTTTTGACAATCATCAGTCCCTACATGCCAGGCAATACTGAACTCAGAGCCCTGTCCAACCTCAGTCAAGCAAATTGGAAGAAAGCTCCTTTATGGTGGGTGGAAACCAAACAAATGGGGCAAAAATAGAGAAATAACAAAGAATACATACACTATATTGCCAAAAGTATTCGCTCACCTGCCTTGACTCGCAATGGAATTGTCCAAAATGTCTTGGTATGCTGAAGCATTCAGAGTTCCTTTCACTGGAGCTGCTGTCGTTCCCACACACTTCCACTTTCTTATAATACAGCTGACAGTTGACTGTGGAATATTTAGGAGTGAGGAAATGTCATGACTGGATTTGTTGCACAGGTGGCATCCTATCACAGTTCCACACTGGAATTCACTGAGCTCCTGAGAGCGAGTCATTCGTTCACAAATGTTTGTACGAGCAGTCTGCATGTCTAGGTGCTTGATTTTATACACCTGTGGCCATGGAAGTGATTGGAACACCTGATTCTGATTATTTGGTTGAGTGAGTGAATACTTTTGGCAATACAGTGTATAAAGTAATCTAGCTAACTCTAGTCATAGCTGGTAGTAGAGATGTTCAAATGATTGTATTTCAAACATGGTTTTGGAAAGAAAGTAGAAGACTGATGTATGAACATACGGGTTCAACTAATATTAAATAGTGTAAAAAACATGTTTTTAAAAAGAGTACAAAGTTATACTGTTTGCAGATGTGGAAAAAAACTATATGAGGACTAAACAACAGGAAATCTTTGTACTCCTTATCAGATGTAAAGACTGGCAATCTGTTTGATCTTCCATTTTTCCCACTAAAGTGCCTCCAGATAAACCTGAAAATATCATCTGTGAAACAACAAGAAGCTCAGATGTAATAAACTGCTCATGGACAAGAGGACAAGAAACTCACCTCAACACGTTGTACAACATTTCAGTCAACAGGTATTAAGTTACATTAATGTTTTCTCATAGATCAAAGTACACTTTTAATTACAACAAACCTTATTGTGAATGTGTTTTTTGACCAGAGAAAATGGGACCAGAATACATTCAGCTCAAACCCAGAACGCTGAGGAAAGCCACGTACAACGAGGAACGTTAGAAGAAAACACTAAATACCTGGTAATCATCACTGCTTACAACCATTTTGGAGTTTCACAATCTGATCCATTCATCTTCTGCATACAGGATATAGGTGAGTTTCTGTCCACATAATGAATATCTGCATAAACGCACTTTTTAGTTCTTATATTTTTTATGTGAATTATTAGGTGCTTTCTTGGGAAATGAGTCAACCTGTGAAATGTCTTGTTTAGACAGTTTTGTGGTTTGACTAATGTGACCTGACTATCAGCAAACTGTTTTCCTGTGTGCGTAATGACTGTTTGAAGGAAACAACTGGTTTTCTGTTTCAGCCCACCTCCGCCACTGTGTCAGCAAACCTTTCAAGTTCTAACAGCAATTTTAACAGCCTTGATTTTCTGTAATATTATTGGATTTTTAACTGTTGTATTTGTTGTTTTGGTTATCTCCTGACACCATCACTTGTGTACATGATTGGCTATATCAAGAGGCCTATCTGACTCAGGAGCCCAAAGGGTCAAAGAGTCTTTGTTCCATTTCATGTGGACAAGTCAGAAAAACACAAAGAGCCGTGTTTTTCAAAACAATCAGAAAGACCAGAGAGAGATGCAAGATCAATATAAACAGATGTAAAGCAACCACATAAACACATTTAATACAAAAAAGAAAGCAAACCTATGATAAAGAGTGAC
This sequence comes from Amphiprion ocellaris, assembly GCF_022539595.1. NCBI lineage: Eukaryota > Metazoa > Chordata > Actinopteri > Pomacentridae > Amphiprion > Amphiprion ocellaris. Next base: position 37,525,761 of record NC_072767.1, read on the forward strand.
AAAAACTATTATAAACGAATGTAAAATGACTGCAGATATGCTAAATACCAAAAACGAATGTAAACCGATTAAAAAGAGATGCAAAATACACAAATACATATAAAACAACAGCAAACATTGAAAACATATCAGTTTTCATTGGTAGTTCTAGCCATGCTCGTGTGCATTACATCTGTGCTCCTTTGTTTTGCAGTGATACCAGAAACTCCTCATATCACACAGATAGACTTTGGGAGCAACTCCACAGCAGCTACGTTTGAATGGAGAACCACTGAATCCTCCGTGCAGCTCAGACCGTCCGTCAGGATGTCTGCAGATAACGTTTCCTGGGTATGCTGATGCTACAACGCCAATGACGGCTTTGTGGTTATTTGCAGCCTTTATCAGGCAGCTTGCAGGTGACCTAATCTCTCGATGTTTTTAGGAAGTGAGAGAGGGAACAGAGCTGGTTGAGGGTCTGATACGAGTGGACGACCTGAGGCCTCTGACTGCATACCAGTTCCAGATGAGAACATGTTACTCAGCCTCAGGGTTGATGGATACCAACACGTCCAGGTCCAGCAACAGGTCACTGTGCAGCAAATGGAGTCCCTCTGTGTGGAAAACAACCCCTGGAAAAGGCAAGCTCACAATTATCATGTAACAAAGCCGACTCTAACTGGGAGGGTTAGCTGTCGCTCATTCAAAGGCAACAACTGTGTTCACTTTATCCTCAGGTCCATGGAAGCAGCTGCATGTGTGGAGGATATTAGGTGGTCAAGAAACAAACTGGCAGCAGACAGTGACTGTTTTGTGGAAGGTAATGTGTCATAACTCTTTGTTGAATCTGGACTTTTATTGTGAAACTGCCAACTTTGTGATGTAGACGTACTCACATACTGGAGATCGATGTGGATATGATGCAGAATTCATGCTCTGGTCAATGATTATAAGGAATAAATTGCTGTTATGGAGCTTTATTACTGAGACTTCATATGATAAGATTGTTACCACTGTCATTTTTCAAGTTATTTATTTTAATTAATTTTATTTAATTTTAATTTTTACAAAACTCCAATTCACAAAATGTCATTTCAAAGCACTTCACATAGTATTAAACAGAGAAACCCAAAGTTTCCTCCCCTGTACTAAGAACAACAAAAGAAAAACAATCTCCAACAGAACCAGGACCAGGGATTGCAGGCGTCAGCCTCGACTGATTGGGGTGAGGGAGTGGTTGGGATGGGGATAGCAAGATAGCGGATAGAGAACAGACAAACAATGCATAATCATGTTTAGACATATTTGTGCAGTAAAAATTAATTTCTCTTGACAGCAACCTCCTGGGCAATGCCTGGCAGTGAAATAAGATAAGTCCTTTATTTCTCATGCCAGAGGAAATTTACATTGTTACAGCAGCTTATGTAGCAATAAATAAATAGACAAATAAATAGACAGACCCAAAGCTGTTCAAGCAACAATTTGTGGTTTTTACAGAAGTTGTGTTATTTTGTGAATTTAATCAGTGATTTCCCCCTTTGGCCAAAGTCAGGCAGCTATTTCCCCTCATTTCTACACTTATGCTAAATTACACTAAAATTAATATTCAACTGACAGACAATAAGTGGTATCAGTCTTCTCATCTTTCCCTCAGTTAATACCTGTATATCCCAAACTAGTCATTTAAAAACGCACACTGGCTGGATGATGTTAAGTGATGAAGTGACTTCTTCCGTAGCCTCCATCTCCAGAGGATTACAGCGGAAAGGTGAAAGAGTACAACATCTTTCTGGCTAATCACCGGAAACACACCTGTGCTGCTGCTGTCAACAGGTGTTCAGTTCAGGTACCGGCAGAGATAAAGACTATGAGCGTCTCTGTTGTCACCTCATACGGGAGATCTCCACCAGCTCATGTAGCTCTCAGACACTCAGGTACAACAACATTACACAAAGAAGACATTTTTACATTTGGAGGTTGGGTAAACTGAAGTGTATTCTGCTCAGGTGTTTTGGGTCCAGTCCTGGAAGAGTTGGTTAGTGCAGCTAATGGCAGTGCTGTGTTCATCTCCTGGTCGGGGCCAAGGAACAAACAGGGGTCAGCGTCTGGAGGAGAGCTGTTGTACTATGTGATGGAATGGACAAGTGTACCTGAAGCAGAGATGCAGTGGCAAAAGCTGGCCAAAGATCTGAAAAACACATCCATCACAGGTACAGTTACAGATCAGTCACAGAGATTCAACAAAACTTGTATAACAACAGTGTTTAAGTCTAAATGGCACAAGACGGTGAATTGAAAGACACAAGAGCTTCGACTGAGCTCAAACAGGGGCCTCTTGTGGCCATTTGGTGTATTACATGTGTTTCCCTTTGTTTTTTGAATATATATCACATCGGCACTTCTTTAGGATTTAAAATTCACACAATACTCTTCATGAAGTTGAAGCCAGTGTTCATGAGCCAAATTTAATATTTGTTGAATAAGGTGCCATTTATCTCTCTGATACTGTTTCAGGTTTGACTCCAGGTGTGAGGTATAATGTTTCTTTATATGCTGTGACCACCAGAGGTGTCAGTGCTCCATCATCCAGCCTCATCTACTCCAGAGAGATGAGTAAGACTCAACGTTCCCCAAAGCTTTGTTAACTTTGTAATTCATTTTTAGTGAGAGATTCAGGCCACACATCATGTGCATATTCAGCGGAGTGAACAGCCATGAATGTCTGTTTCTATGTGTGCATTTTAGAGCCAGATTCAGGTCCGAACATGTCAGTGCTGGTCCATGAGGCTCGACGGATCCTGATCCAATGGGATGAGCTGCCTGTTGACCAGCAGAGGGGCTTCATCAAAAAGTACACCGTCTATGTTCAGACATTGGACTCCAGGAACACAGAACAAAACAGTGAGCACCTTTATCAGTTTTTTCACAGTTTCTAATATCTGTTGAATCAAACAATTAATGGATTTATTGACACAAAAACAGCAAGCTAATCCACATTGGAAAGAATAGTTAATTATAGCCCCATAAGCAAACAGGTTTGGCTGACTGAAACCCACTGGGTGGCAATGATATGAATGCGTGACTGAAGACCACTTGACTATGTGAGAAAATGATTTTAAACCTGTAGAAATTGGCCTTTAAATTACCTCTAAACCCCTATTTTATCAGATAGCTTGAACCTCTCCTTCATAGTAAAACACATGCTGATTTTATGTGGAGGTTTTTATAGGAAACACAACTTTGCGGTGAGTTTCCTGTTCTTGTAGATCATGAATGCCTCCTCTATAAGATGCTCATTTAACCATATGTTTTGTACTTTACCTTAGTCAGGCGAAGGCTTTCTGTTTCTGCACACGTGTGGGAAATTATGCCTGCAGTAGTATGCATATATTGTGTCTGAACACAAGCCTCTGTTACATAATGGAAAGTGTACAACCAGCATTCCATTGATACTCCCCTCCCACAAAGCTTCTGTGCATCAGTGGGTTTTTCAGCACTCACTTCCCGTAATGTGGTGAATTTTCAAACGTTGAACTGCTGGTTGATTATTTCTGCATTGTGACAATTTACTTTTTGAAGCAGCTAAAAGGAGAACTTTTAGAACCCTAATGTGCAACACGACAGCAGACTCAGGGGCTCTGCTGGACTTCGACGTGTTTTTTTTTTTTTGTGGTTTCATCGTGTAACTATGACGTTTTTGACATTTGACTCATTTGATGTTCAGTAGATACCAAACTGATGTTTCAAACACTGGTTGTCATCATTTTCATGGTGTCTTGAGTTTTCTAGAACTGCCTTTGACCACAAACAGGAAACCATGTGGCTACGTGCACACATGCATCAGTCACGACTGTTACCAATCAGCCTGCATTATGCACTATTTCTGGAACTCTTTTTAAAAGCACCTCAGCTTATCTTTTCCTTTTTCTAATGTGCCGTGTGTGACTGAATGCTGTTGTTTCTTTAAGTTGTTTTAAAGTTTTACTCAAATTGCTTATCTTATTCTAATGCTGTTTTGTCTCATTATTCATATCCAAAAACATAGATCTTTATCAGAACTTGGTTATAATTAGGTGGTTGTAGTTACAGCTGCACTGTACTGACAAAGACATGAACTGGATACCTTTATTCATACTAAGTAAGTTTCTTTACAGGCTCTTGTTGCAAATTGAAGTCTTTGCAAATGAAAAACAAAATCTCAAGTTGAGGCGAATGGGATCTTAGCACACAGAACAGTAACGGTCTGACCCAGAATGGTGGCAAAGGAGTGTAGAGGCCCAGGACTTAGTTAGAAAAAAAACCTGCAAATGTCATATTTTAATTTAAATTTTTGTAGTTTTATGATTTGTTTGAAAATCATAAATGGAGGTTTTGTTGAGGTGAAGGGTGTTAGAGGGTGAGGTGACAGAGGTTAGATGAAACAGATGTCCCTTTGGTTCTTTAAAAGAGTTGAGGGTCTGTAAGAAATACCAAAGCTGCAATGAACTAAGAAATGAGGCACTGGAGGAAGTGTGACACATTTTTCAGTAGTTCAAATGTCTTTTCCCCCCCAGGAACTTAACAAAGTTTTTTTACAGACTGCAAAATCGCTTCTGACTTAACAAACAGAAAAGTTGACAAAATTGTAGCGGCCCCTTGGATTAACTCAGTAAGACCCAGAGTTTCAAACGGGTGTTGATTTATTCTCACTCTCGACCAGCACCGTGTACCATAAGCACCGTGAAAACTACAGAATTAAACAGAATACAAAATGCCTCACTGTAGTATCACAAACAATTCACATATAAATCATGTTCACATCCAATACAAATAAACGCAACTCATCTGATAATAATGCATATTTAACACTTTCTTACCTCATTCCGCTGTTCCAAGGGCGCTAATTTAAGTGTTAGCCATCAGCTAGCATGCTCTCCTGCTCGATATACACACACGTCGCTGTTCAGAGCTACGAATACAGGATAATGAGGTAAATCACAATGTAAACCTTTCCTTAATACAATTCAAACAGATAAATGTGATGTATAACTACTGTTTTTAGACAGCTTTTACCGTTTCTCCGACGATGCGTGAGCACAACGCTGTTTAGACAAAGAAACAGGAAGTTCGGCGTCACAAAAACCGCAGAAGAAGAAACGCGCGCTTAACAAAATAAAAGCGGAACAGACCACAAGGTGCCACTGCAGGACTACAATGTCTTCTTAATACATAAACAATACTGTGCAGGAGAATAATAATACAATTTATCAGACATTTACAAAAATAATCTCTCTACACGTCCTACTGAGACTGAGTTTGTTTATTGTGCTCCAGAGGTCAAAAATTTACTTTCAGTAACAACATTCGATGATCATTCCTGAAATTCTACACAGCATCACAGTTGTTGAACTCTGCTTCGTCATGTTACTTAAAGTACAGCTGTAATTTTTGCATAGTGCCAGGCTAGCAGCTGGCATAGCCCACCCAAAAGTTTAGAAAAGTTTAGAATTTTGAAAAATAGCACAAAAAAACCCACCTGGTTTCACAACAATTCACCCTTTGAGGCATGGAACTCCTGAGTCGCTAATGGGCCATTAGCCATGTGACCTGGAGTGACTATAAATTCTGTAACTGTTAGTCAGTTAGAAGTGAAGAAGCCTCTTGGATGAAGATGAAACGTCTTCAAGAACCTACAAGAGAGTTGATTTCGACAGAACTTCCTACAATTACCTTGACTTGATTGAATGAGAATCTACACAAACACATAATCCAGGGCACAACATGCTCTAACTGGACTGGAACATAGTAGTGTCTAAAATGCTACTTCAACTTCAGTTAGTTTTTTGTTTATCACACTTATGTGTTTTAAGTATCATACCAAAAACCAATTTCATAATATGAGACGCTTGTATTTGGCCTTTTATCAGAAGTTCTCTGACTATTAGTACACTTTTCTAAGTTCTTGGAAACGTACCACCGTCAAAGATACCTACCCATTATTTTTACCAACCCACCATAATATAGCAACATCTTAATGGAATGCATATTTTAAAGCTTAAAAACTGAGCTAAATGGCAACTATGTGAAGAACAACCTAACTCAGTTTTGTTTCTCTCCAGTGATAGTGCCTGTTTCTGGACCAAGACAGATGTGGCTTGAATGTCCTGAAGGAGTTTTGGCTCTGCAGCTGACAGCATCTAATTCAGCAGGAGAAGGACCAAGAGGGAGACAGATCTCCTCTCAGCCTGCAGCTCCTGCTGGTCAGTCCTCTAAATCACAAATACCAACTTATTCAACTTTTCATTCTTTCTATTTTGTGGGCAAACCTTAAAACTAGAAAACTATAGGGGATGCTGACAAATACTCTGCTAAACTGTGTCATCTTTCCCTTGTCATCTCCTTCAGTTGGCCTGGTGATTGTGATTGTCTTCATCCTTACCATCTTCATAGGGATCCTCGCCAACCTGATGTGCTGGAGTTGCGTGAGAGAAAGGTATTAATAAACATCATTCATGCTCAAAATCTCGCTTTTATAAGGCAAATAACAGTCATCCTAACGGACACCAGACATGACCTAATAGTGAAAGTATTTTGTGTGGATAGCTGGTTTTCTTTTCTTAATTTCCTGCAACTGATCTTCAATATGCATAGGTTTTGTTTTACAAGTAACAAGGATGGATGCTGCTGTGGGTGATTTCATGAAATGCCACACCGCAACATGAGCAGATGAACCAAAACCCACAAGACTAATTTGAACAGAAACCTAAACCATAGTACCATCCTGAATCTAGTAGTTTTAGCTGTTGAGCTACTGGTTTTGTACAAGCACCGTCAGTAATGAATGCATACTTCAGGTTTATGTTTAAGTCCTGGTGGTAAAATACGGCTGTTTATTTGTAATTTTTAAGGACCACATGCTGAAAACCTAACTGTCTTTCTATCTCAGGATCAAACAGAAGTGCATATCATGGGTACCAGCATGGCTTGTTGAAAACTTGCCGAAGCCAGAACACAGTAATGCCATCAGACTACTGGAGGTAATCAAGTCGAAGCAAAGTCATTTTTCCCTCTATGAACTGCTGGACTACAGCAACACCAGCAAAAAAAAAGCAAAATCAGATGCTATTTAGGATGATTTTTAAAAGATATCAGCAAAAGATCAGTTTGCTGCCATTTTCAATGTGTTTTGGAATGTCATTAAAATAGCAAATAGTTTCTAGAGGTTTTCTAGTCTGAACTACTGTTGGAAGTTTTGTGATTAATACTTTCTGCTTTTAATCTCACAGATCCACCTACTTTGTTTTGTTGACAACCAAATAAGAGATGTGATGACGCATATCTGTCTAACACATTTGCAGTACATTCAGATGTAACTATGGCTTTGTTTCTGTTTGATTTTTGTGTTTTGTTTGGTGTCCAGCACGACGGAGACGAACCCTTATTCTCGTCAAACTACAGCGACCCTCCACTGTCCCCCATCATCGTGATCACTCAGGAGGAGAGTGATGAAGTGTACCCTGCCGTCCATGTCGAAGGGTCCCAGACTGGGTCAGGACACCGCACACCAGAGACACCTTCACTCCCGTCTCATACTGGAATAATGCTTGTCGGTAATCAGCTGGAACATGGCAGCTACAAACCCCAGATCGCTTCATTGGCTCCACAAGAAGAGGATGCAGAGGAAAACCAGCGGTATGTTCCAACAAATGATGTGGAAGATACAAGCGTATTTGAAGGATTATTAGGAGGCTTGTTGTCCAGAATGGATGTGGATTTCTCTGATTCACCTCAGGGACTGACTCTCGGCTCTGTTAGTGGTCTTTTGTGGCCTACAACTGCTGAGACAAGTGTCTTGAATAGCAGCTTCTTACAAGAAAGGATAGCGACTGAGGATGGTGTGGAAACAGACTTTCCTTCATCTCTGGATGTGCAACAAGACGACATAATGACACCTGATGCAGCAGATTTTTCTCTGTGTGCAGATGAGACAATACTGACCGGTGGTTACTTCCCTCAGGTAGCTGCTGTCAGATGAACTACACTATGATGCACAGAGGTAGCAGGTACAATGAGGATGACACAAACTGGATTAGCGACACTACTAAACCGAGTTTCAGAAAAGCATTATTAAAGCACCACCTCACTTCAAATTTTGATCTCAGTGACTTTGTGTGATTAGAAAAAAGATATTGCTTCAGATGGTCTGTAAATATCATCAGTATGGGGTCAAAACCAATGTTATTCAATGAAAAAAACAACTATAGAGATTAAATGTCATTCTAACAGGGCAACCAAAGGGTGGTTGGATTGGTAAGTCCTGGCTGATGAGACCTTTGCTGCGAGTCATTTTACACTGTATTTTCTATGCCACATGGTCTAAATAAAGGCAAAAAGAAAAAAAAAACATTTAAAAATATTACTCACTTGCATACATTATAAAATCAATACTCTATGTTGGAATGCTGGTTGCACGCTGACTCTGTGGTTAGTATTTTGGCCACACAACTCAAAGATCCCAGGTTCGCACCCTGGTCTGGGCCCAAGATCTTTCTGCGTGGATTTTGCATGTTTTCCCTGTGCAGCGTGGGCTTTGGTAATTCTAAATTGTCCAAAGGTGTGAATGTGAGTGTTCTTGTTTATCTCTATGTGTAACCCTGTGATAGACAGGCGACCTGTCCAAGTTTCTCCTGCCTTCGCCCAAAGTCAGCTGGGATAGACTCCAGCCTCCCAGCGACCGTAATGAGGATTAAGCAGTGTATAGATATTGGATGGATGGATGTTGGAATGTTTTGTAAATCATGTTTTAAAGTTTTAAAGTCAGCAATGTGTCATTCATTGAGACAATATTTTAGAGTAGCAGTTTGTGAAAATCCCTGTTCAATTAAAGACATCCGCCTCGGTTGCATAGTCATACCTAGCAAATGTTAGCACGCTAGTGAGCTAAATTGAGAACATTGAACTTTATTAGCAACCACAGGTTATCACTGTCTTTGCAATAAAATAAGATGTTACTGCACTTGAAAAGTTAAAGAGAAAAAAAACTTCTGGTTAGCATGTTAAAGTTAGCGTATAGCTTAAAAGCACCAGTATTTCTAAGTACATCCTTACCGTGCTACTTGCATGGTTTCATCCTACGTTTAAGCTCTTTAATATATCTAGAACACCTCCATGATGGAAATTGGGGGGTGGATTTACAAAGAATCTGGGCAAAAGATTCACAAACAGGTTTGTGAGTTTTAAAACTCCAAGCGACTCTGCAGTTATCGTCTTTATGAAAGACTTTGTTACTGCAATAATCAGACCTACAATTTTTAGGTTCAGGCATATGGGTTCTATAAATCATCTTGAGACAATTTGACCTGTAATTGGCGCTATATAAATAAAATTGAATTGAACTGAATTGAACTTTAAACATTAATTTAAGAGCTTGATAACTAGAGTGTGGTGCAGGTCCTGCAGTCTTTTTCAAGTCAGCCGATTAAACTGTCTGTCAGAGGGGTCTTTGTCATGAATTCAAGAACTAATACAAGACTTTACTGGGGTTACTATGTCACAGTTGTATGCTTGTTTCAGCCAATCAAGTTGCACCTATGGCAGCCCACACTTGACCTTTAACCCCTTCGATATAAAATGCCATTAATCAATCAGTCGATCAAACTTTACTTGTATTGCACTTTCAAAGACCTTTAAAGTTGATGTACTGTTTTCTCCCTCCAGTCTTAGTCAACACACATGCAGCCAAGTTTTTAAAGGAGTTGAAGCTGTGATATATTCATCACTCCATCATTTTAACCTGTTAGACATTTGTGGGAAATATTGTCATAATAGCATCTGGAAATGAGTTATGGCCAAAAGGATATTTTGTCAGGTTACAGTAACCTTCGTCCTTTAACCACAAAAATCTAATCAGTTCATATCCAAGTCAAAAATAAATAAAATGAGTCTAAAATGCCTGACAAAGGTTGAGAACTGACAAAAACGATGTCCAAACCTCACAGCAGGTCATTGAGGATTATGTCACTTTTGGAATGAGCCAGGCTAGCTGTTAGCCACAGTTCGCAGCTTTTTTATGCTATTTATGCTTTAACCTGATGCTAATTACAGGAACAGATAACTGGGATTAACAGGAAAATTAAGAGAAAGGAATAAATCCACCACGAATAAATCCAACAAGTGTGAAGGGAATTTCTTAAAATTCTGCATCCTGTGACAAATTTTGTGCCGAATTTTAAGAAATTCCTTCACACTTTATGATATTTATCCCATAGATGCGAAAGGGACAAATTTATGTACATTAATTGTAAGTAAAGCCTTGTTTCCAACTTAGAGACACTTTAGAAAAGACTGTATGTTATAAGTACAACAAGACACCTTCATGTGGAAGCTCCTAAACTGAATACATATTTGGAAGTTAAGAAGTATTTCTCATAATCCACAGCAAAATATTACATCAAAACAGCTTTCCTGCATTACGGAACAGTTATTTTATTATCGGGGTGTGTCTGTCTGTGTTTCTAGTGTTAGCTACCGTCTTTAGTGAACCGTGAAGAAGCACCAAGTGTGAAATTATTCCACAACACCCAGGCAGCAGGAAGCAGTTGGGGCTTTCCCAGCCGGTGGCTCAGTGATGGTATAGTGCTGAACCTGAATCTTCATACATGCACCACCTGCAGTTAAACGCTGTTTTCATCACTTCCTGAGCGTCTCACTTCCTCATTCAAAATCTAAATTTCAGGGGGTCTCTCCTTCCCTGACAGACTGAAGTTGTATGAAATCTTTGCGTTCCTCATTGTTTTTAAGAATCATCTCCCATCTTTCTGCTGATTTTAAACTCTTTCATTCACTTTGACGCCTGTGTTTTGCTTCTAATGAATGCAGTGTTGCTACAGGGGAAGTCCCATAATGCAACACATGGGGATGCGTTTGAGGGAGTGAGAGACTTTGGGCAGTTTGGAAAATGTGATGACGAAAATTTATCTGAGGGTCTGTTGGAACTCCTTCTTCTCAGATGTCATATATATTCCAAAACATTGTCTGAGCAGCAGTGTGAAGAGTTTCCTTATCACACTCAGTGAGAGAAAGCAGTTAAGTACTATCACAATGCACTTTACATGAGTATTTCAAATTTATGCTACTTCAGGGAGGGAAATATTGAACTTTTAGCTCGACTGGATGTATCTGAAAACTTTAATTACTTCTAAGAATAAGATAATATAACAAGGTTTTGAAATACAACACTTTGTTAAAGATTAAACTAGTGATTTACAATGTATTTGGCTCAATACAAACTGTAGTCCGTAGTAAACACCACATTTCAGATTTCTCTGAGCTGTTAAGAGCTCCAACAAATTCTTTTCCCCTCAAAACTGATTTCAGTAACAGTTCAAATGCTCCAATATCTCACCAAAAATCAATTCAATTCAATTCAATTTTATTTATATAGCGCCAATTACAGTCAAATTGTCTCGAGACGCTTTACAGAACCCATATGCCTGAACCCCAGAGCAAGCCAAAAGGCGACAGTGGCAAGGAAAACACCCTTTTAACAGGGAAAAAAACCTCGAGCAGAACCCGGCTCTAATGTGGGGGGACCCATCTGCCTGCTGGCCGGGCGGGTTGAGAGGGAATCAAAGATTGGAGAAAAAGTCCACAAACTAAGAATGGATTCTTGTGTCAGAACTTCATTTTTTCAGCTTTCTTGTTGAATTAAACATCCGATGAGCCCTCAGATTATGATATCCGCTGTCACTGTGTGCAAAACTGTATATAAAGTATAGTTTTAGCAGCTACAACAGTAACACCCTGTTGACACAGTGATGCTTTACTGTTACTACACAATCATCTGCTGTCATATATAATAATACATACTTTGTGCATTTGAAGTATCTGATCTGGTGGTTGTTGACCATAGAGTGAACTTTTAACTAACAGGTGGTTCTGGTGGTTGTTGACCATAGAGTGAACTTTTAACAGATGGTAGTAAGTACTGAAGATGTGTTTTCAGGCTCCAGAAATCCTATGCTGTGTTGACTTTGGGGTCCACTGTTAACCTATAGCTGATTTGTGACCCTTAGGAATGCACAGAAGGGGAGTCTTGTCTGAGGAGTTGTCACTCTTTAGTGGGGTTGTAAACCAGATGCTGTAATTTTATACGTTGCTAGAAGGTATAAAAACTGACCGTTGGTCTTTGTTCGAGGAGGATCATTGGGCCACATCCTTCCAGACAGCTCCTGTCTGTACGATACTGTTCTTCCTTTTAATAAAGTTCTTATTAAGAAAGTCAGTGTCAACGGGCGTTTCTTCTCCACCTGAACATCACGGACATCAGAGAAACAACGACACATTTCATTACAAATGTGCACTTTGCTTGATTTTCATGCAAAACTTTTACTTTTAACAGAGCATTTTTTTCATTGAAATATTGATATTTTTACTTAAGTCAAAAGAAATAGTCATGTGTGAAAGACCCAAATACAAGAATTCGATCACTTATTGTTTTACTTCAATCATTGCTATTTATTGCCCGCATTACATAAATGAATAAAAAGTAAATAAATATAGTAGCAGAGCACTAAATTTTAAAGAAATTCTTAAAGAAAACTGTGCAAGGATCTCAGCAACCTATAAAAATAATGAAGATAAATGATGTGCTACTTTTAGTGACTATGTAATTGCTAAATTTCTGCATATATTACAGTACAACAAGGAATAATCCTGCATGATTTTTGTGCACGGTGCCAGTTTGTTGTGTAGTGATGTGGCTCTGCAGCGTCAGTGAAGTCTGAGAGCTTCTGGCTTCACTCATCACGTCAGAGAGTTTGCAGTTCTTCACACCACACCAGAGGCGGCAGTCAGTCAGTCAGCACCGAGTCTCTGCTTCTGCTCCCGCAGTCTGGACTTTCTGCTCCACATGAAGATGTTCAGGAGCAGATATGAAGACGGATAAAACTCCAAAAAGCCCAGGAGGCGAATAAACCTTGATATGATGCTGGGATGTGATGCCTCGGTGAGTTCGAGGCTTCGTTTTCTCCATTTTGGCACCGTGATATTTGGATTTACGCAGATACCTGGCGCCGTATTTATCAACCGAAACTGCTAAAAATATATAAAAATATGATTTTACATTCATTTAAATCAAGCACCAGCTGTCAAAGGGCGATTTCATAAAGCATTAGATTGTAGTTTTGACCATTAAGATACGCGTAATTCCTTAATAAACACACTTTTTACCACCCAAAAACACAATTATCCGCATGCAGTTGTGTACTTCTGTTTGTTTTCAGGTGAACCCTGGTAAACAAACATATTTCAGACCGTTACTGATGATTCATTGCGACAATGTTGCTGTCTTGGTCCGTTTTCATCGCTGTTACTGTGCTGGCTGTGCAGCTTTGTATTGGTAAGTTCAAATGACAGTCACACTTCTGACAGTTTTGGAGCTATTTCTCTTTTTTTAAATCTTCATATTATTTGTAGATGGGCGTTTAATAGAGCAAAAGCCTTTAAATTATGCGTATATTCTGGTTTGTCTCTTATTTGTGGACACTGTAGGAGTTATATGATGGTTTACAAGTGATATTTAAAATAATCTTATAAAAATGTGCCATGTGGATAAGGGTTTTTATGCAAGGCTGGTGTGACATGACATTCTCATATTAGCTCCAAAATTACAAAAATGAAAAATCCAGAATCTGTTACACTGCCGTTATGAAACAGGCAACACTGTTGCAGTCAGTGGAAGTTCTTGTTTGTGCTTTAGGTGAGAAATCCTGCAACATCAAGTCCACTGCGGGGTCAGTGGTGCAGCGGGGTTCCAGTTTCACAGTGTACTGCACCTTTAACTGCAAGCGCAAAGGATCCATGTACTGCGACGACCCCACCACACTACAGACGCACAAGGACTACAATTCTACAACTATATATGTTAACGTGGTGAACATAACAAAGAGCAGAACGTACAGCTGCCGGTGTGAGTGCTGCCCTCAACTGGACCCCTGTGGACTGGACATCTTAGCAGGATGTGAGTATAAACTGAGCAGTAAAGCACAACAGGCAAACCTTTAATGCACAAATTTACATATCTGAAGCCATATTGTTAGTTCAGCTTGAACTGGCAGCTTTAATGTTGATAAAACCACTAAATTTACCTTCCACTAACCAGTTATGCTTATTCAATACTTGCGTGAGTAGGAAAACACTCCTCAGGATGCTTTACAGTTCATTTATCTAGTGGCTTGACCAGCTTTTAGTTCTGCTTTCTCTTCTTTACTGAGCTTCCACACTTCTGCAGGCTGAGAACAAAGTGTCAAAGTTAGTTGTGAAAAGTTGCTCATTTTGACCACAGACATGTTTTTGTTGTTTGTTTTTTTTTGACACATGCAGCTGAACAGTTTCCTAAACTGAAGCACGCTCATAATGATATAAATGTAAGCATGGATATAAATGCAAGGTTTTCTTTGGGTTCTTTGAAGATACAACCTAATCCAGATAATGTTACTTCCCCATTCCTAGTGTGTTTTAGGTGTTGTTCTCTGCTCAATATTTGAGTTGCATTAAATTCTTCTTTGGTCTCCAGACCCACCAGATCACCCAGAAAACTTTACATGTACCTACGAAGTCCGAACAAAAGAAAGTGGACTTCTGGTCTGCACTTGGAACAGAGGAAGGGACACTTATCTTGGGACTCGATCAAAGCTACGGTGAATCACCAAAATACTCCATTTCCTGAATATTCCACTCATCAATAATGTCATAATGCAGTGTTTACTGGTATTTACTGACAAATGAAACTTGGCTTTGCGTGTTTCAGCGTGAGAACTGTGACTGGAAACCACACAGCTGGACCACACAGTGTCTCCAGTACGGGAACTGAGTCACTATCAGCTAGTTTTGCCATGTCCAGATCTGTCCAGCTCATCTCGGTGTGGGTTGAGGTCAATAATTCGCTGGGCTTTGTGGAGTCCTCCATTAGCGAATACTCACTCAGTGATATTGGTAAGATGCACACAAATTGTTTAAGTCCAAATATTTCAGTTCATGAGGTGCAACTTCTGCACAGAATGCATGGCTTGTTTTGCATGTGAGGGCAGTTTCAAGTTGCTTCCAAGACATGAGACATTGTGATTACAAATTTACAAGAGCTTTGTAGTGAAAACTGTCTTTTAAACTCAGACTATGGCGGTTGATGATTGCCTACACTGTTGTAACATAATCTGTAAAAAAAATAATAATAATAATTGAGAAGTCTGGCAGCATGAGTGCCAGAAAAAATAGATTAAAGGTAAGGTTCAAAAACTAAAAAAAAAAAAAAAAAAATATATATATATATATATATATATATATATATATATATATTTTTTTAATTAATTAATTAAGTTAATTAAATTAAATAATCAAATATCTCTAAGATAATCATTTTAAAACTGATTTAATTATAGTAAAACTGTATATGTTTAAAGTCACACATGGTAAAAAAAATAAAAATAAAAAAATTGCTATTTGAATACTGATTTTCAATGTGGATATTATTTTAATTTTTGGATCGATTAACATGTAAATAATTACTTTTTTCTGTGATTTAACTTGGTGTTGTCAGTAATTTTACAAAACAGGGAAGATCTGTAAAATAATAGGTATAAAAAAATGTTATATGTCAAATATCTGCAAATTAATGATATTTTTGCTGATTTTAAAACAATGAAAACTGTATAATTTTACAGTCGCACATCGAAAAAGAACAAATTTCCATTTTTTTCCCTTTTTTTTGCCCAAAGATTAGCCTGTAAATTATTACTATTATCTGTGGCTTCGCCGGCTATTATCTGTAATCTAAGAAAACAGGAAAATCTGTAAAATAACAGGTTAAAATGTTTCTTTTTTGCCCTTTTCCAATCTTTAATACATTTTCTAATAATGCCACATAACTGCAAAAATAATTATATCTTTGCTAATTCTAATAGAGTCAAAAACGGTGTAATTTTAGAGACAAATGTTGCAAAGCAAGCAATTAGCAGTTGCAAAAATACAGATTTTTGATGCGTTTGATTGTGGACCTGTGTTTTTAACTGCCAAAAACTGTTTGAACTTTAATTTTTTACAATGTACCCTCCATCTGTTCCTATAACTATCAATAATCATGCAGAGGAAACTTAAGCTTGTATGATCTTTGCAAGGTTTTCAGTGTATCTGACCGCTCCGTTGATTGTGTTGATCTGAGCAGCGATGCCCCTGGCTCCGGGTCTTTACCTGCTGAAGTGCTCCTCCAGAAAGTGCATCATCAAAGTAGAAGAACCTGTGAAGACTCAACATGTGCAGATCGAATACACAGCTGATCAACAGACATGGACAACTTCTCTCGACTCAGTAAGAACTTTTAACTGCTGCAGGCTTTGACCATTTAGGGACTTTCAGTGGAATGCAGTGAGAAATATTGGAGGTTACATGAAACGTTTGAAGATCAACAGTAGCTGGATGGTGATAACTCACACATTCTCTGCTGATTCAGAGCTGAAGGCAGATATGAGTGGTTGAGTTAGTGTCTATAGAGGTAAACTCACAATGATGCACAAGTTTAAACTACAAGCTGAAATTTGACCTCTTTTTCTCTATCAGGTGCTCTTAGAGAATATTGGCAAATGGCTCATTACTGCAAGAAAGAGTTTGAGTTTAAAAATGCATTTATTATTGACTTCCAGGTCGTACAGATGAACTCCTCTCAGGTTCGGTCCGTCTCCTCTTTGGAACCGTACACATTGTATTATTTCAGAGCCAGATCCAAATTCAGCACGGGTATTTGGAGCGAGTGGAGCGCAAACATCTCCAGCTGGACTCAGGAGGAAGGTAAGAAATGGTGCATTAACCTGCAGCTCCACAGAGCTGATCAGAGTTCCACCTTTATGTGCTGTTGGCTGAATGAAACACTACTGATTCTGTCTACAGGCAAATTGTGCAGTATCTCTGTGGCACTTTATCTCTGCAGACTATCAGATACTGCAGCAATGTTTCCTTTCCTCTGGCTTTTTGAATCACTTAACCACTGACTACCTATTAGCCACCGAAACAGGCCTCATTGGGTTTTTGTGTTGAGAACAAAACCAGCTATTACTGATAAGACCCACTGTGCAGAATTACTTGCACTGAGAATTGTAGGTTATTTTTGAGTCTTGGTAAAGATCAGCTAAACCTTGAGCCACAGTGAGGAAGATGCTAAGATGGCAGCTATGCTTTATGGGAAGTATCGCTGCATATTTGTGGTACCGATGGCGTAAAGATAAGCAGGTGTCTCTACATATATGTAAGCTATGATTGTGACAGATCATGAGTTTCCATGAAAAGCAAGCACTAGCAGAAGTCAAAAGCACTAAGCAGAGTTGCTTATACAGGGTGTTTTATGTTACTTCTTGGTGGCACTTATCACACACATTTATTACACCTCTTCATCTAACTTCCTCATTTTCCTGGATAAGAATATAAACGTCTGAAGAAAAGCTAGAGGTTATTTTTAAGTCCACATTTACCAGAACTACATTCGTGTCACAAGCTACTGGTCTGAGCAGGAAAATCAACTCAGTTATTTGAAACATGCTCAAAGAAGCTAATCTACCACAATGTGTTGCTGTCTTTTCTTTAAAGTTATTTTTTGGCCTTTTTTGGATGGGTACAGTGTAGACAGACAGGAAGGAGAGTTGGGGGAAGACATGCAGTAACGGGCCCAGACCGCTGCATCGTGGACCAGCTCCTGTACATGGTTTACCTGCTTAACCCACTGAGCTATCCAGGCGCCCTGTGTTGCCTTTTTCTTGTGAACGTAGCAGAATTTGTTCACGGAAGTGCAAATTTCTATCATAGTTTCCAAATTAAATCTGTGATATTTGTTACTTTAGGGTGATCCGACAATTTTCTCTGATGTTGCTGATTTAACCTCGACAAACGCATTTCTTTGCATCAAAGCTACATATTTATCCATGAAAATAATCCCTTCCTGCCTTAGAATGTCTTAGTGTAATTCTACACTGTTGCAATGAAATGTACTTTCCACTCGCTGCAGCTCTGCACACCAGCTCACCTGTGACTCTGCTCAAACACTGTAAAACTACTTTACGCTAAAGAACGCCAAGTTGTAATAGTGGAGTGATTTAGCTAAACATGTTAGACCCAGAAACCAAATTCTGCAGGAGTAAAATGATTTGGAAACCCTGCAAGTTGACAGGATTGGTTCGTAAGTTTTTTGGCACATAAAACAACAGAAGTTGAAATCTGTGAATGGCAGTTTCAACGTGGAGATTCTCAGCTATTATTTTGGTCATGATATGTCTTCTAGCATACAAAAACACTCCATATGGACATGTGAACAAGGCACAAACCAAGACTTTCCTGGAGAAAGCCTTTAAAAGAACATCAAACTTAGAAAAGAAAAAATTACCACATATTACTGTTATTTAATTTCTATATTTTTTTTGCATTTGCAAGGTTGTAAGTTGGACAGGTGGCTCTTATGTCTCAGTTTTCCTGCAGCACTTGAACTCATCAGCAGAAATGCCTTCTCAGAACAGTCTTCGTGCATTAACATGTGACTGTTGAACATGATTGTGATGGATTTTGTCTCAAATTTGAATTAAATTTTCATTCTTCAGGGAAATTAAACCACTGCAAGGCCAAAAAAAAAAAGGAAAATCTGCAATTTGCTTTGAAAAAAACTGTTGCTACTAAAGCAAATATATCTTTCATCTAAATACTGGGCTGACACCTGAGCTGAAACTCCCCTGTGTGGTTGTCAACCCTCATTTTCATTTTCACCATTCGGCTCATCGCTGTCAGGCAGATGAATAAATCTGTGTAGGAACGTGGAGTGCTTCACGTCTAACAGCAGCTTCCCACATTTCGTACACAAATTACAAGTGGCCTTTCCGTCCTTTCTGAGTTATCGCGTCATATACTGTCATTCTGCTGTCAGTGTTTACTGTATTGTTGCTGTTTTTGTAACAGACGCTGTACTTTTAAGAAACTTTCTGGAAACATCAGGAATTAGTCGATAAAATGCTGTTTTTATTTTGAAAGAGAATAAAAACAGACCTCTAAACCACAATGTGCCTTATTAATTTCATGATTTTCTAATCATACGTGGACGTACACATTGTTTTAGAAAGCATGTGGTTTCTTGGAATTGTTACTCATCGCTGCCAGACCGAGCTGTTAATGAACGTTTGTCACTTTCAAAGGATTTCACAGCTTTTCATCTCCGACTACTACAACCGATTAAGAATAACTTACAAGAAACGTTGGCACTAGCAATTCCAATGCACATAATAATACTAAAAAAAAAAACAGTTCTAGTTTCTCTGCGAGGTCAAACCTGACATCTTGCTACTGTTTTTCTAATTTTAGCTCCTGCTGAAGAGCTGGATGTCTGGTTTACTGAACCCGAGTCTGACTTTAAATCCACGACAGTTTACTGGAAGGTAAGTTGAGAATCTTGTCCAAAAGTCTTCTAAGTTCTAAGTTTTTTTTTTTCATCTGAGTGGATGCTGTAATTCTGAAAGACCTTCACCACCATTGAAACTCCTGAAGGTTAATACTCTGCTGCTGTAGTTTCGTGAGGGTTTGCAGGCTCCATGTGTTCCCTCTCTCGCTCTGTGTTTGTGTGGGTGTGCAGCATCGTAGCCACAGCAACACTTTCTGATCTTTACTGCTTCACTACTACGTTCTGCAGAGTAAAGGTCAACCCTTGACCACTTCTGAGGTGTGACATCTTCATACACACACACACACACACACACACACACCTACCGTTTGTTAATGTCACATAAAGACGGTGAGAGACAAGTGAAACCTGACAGCAGACACCGCAGTTTCAGTTTACAAGAAAAAGCGGAGCTGAACAGAAATGATGTGTCTTACATACTCATCTCAGATTTTTTAGCAGCTCTTAAATCCACAGCGGATGGAATTTATTCCTGTTCCCTCGGTGTGGTGCTGTTTACATTTACTATTAAACGTTTCTCTGATTGCAGGAGCCGAACACGTCCATTTCCAGAGGGAAAATCATAGGTTATAAAGTCGGCGTTGGGAGGCCAAACCTGAGGGTGTATAATATCAGCGCTGATGCCAGGAGTTATTCTGTTCCATTCTGTGCCGGCTGTGAAGTGACAGTGTGGGCCTGCAACTCCAAAGGCCTGTCGCCTCCTGCCAGGGTAACAACCCGACGCACCAAAGGTACAGTAAAAAAGGAAATTTCAACCAGATCCCCTGTGCTTAAACAACGCTTAATTCACCTCTGTGCTGATTTAATTAAACCTATGTGGGAATATGCTCCACATGAGATCATGAGACAGATTCAGAAAACTTTATTTGTCCACAGGGGGCAATTAAAAAGGCACACAGAGCAGGCAGTGCAACATTGACATAAGAAATTGAGTGAAAAACAAGAAATTAGAGATGAGTAATATAAATAAGACAAATAGAGATAAATATGTGTACAACTGTAGAACAAGTAATATAATAAGAATAAAAGTAAAATAAAAACAAGAAAAAAAAAAACACAGCTTGGTAACAAAGTGCAAATATGACAGACTAGTGCAAATATAGTGCCAGATAAGTAAACTTTTTTTGTCCCCTGAGTGCAGTTCAAAGACATGTAGAGCAGTTGGACACAGAATGATAGCAACAATGCTAGTAGCTGCCATGTGGTAGTTCAAATAGGATCAAATTCATTTTAAAAATAGTAGAATAAAAAGTAAAATATTGTACTGACATTAGTGTACACATGGTGCTAAAGTGGTACAGAGGTGACTGTACATGAATTTAGCAGCATTGTTCAGTAAAAGAGCAGAATTATTGTTTGTTTTTGTCCTTTTATAGTTTTAATGTAGCACTTTGAGATTTTGCTGAAATGAAAAGTGCATTACAAATTAAATTTATTATTATTATTTGCATGAGGTGCAATTTAGATGGGAGTGCATAATGCAGGGAGTTAATCTTTTTGTGCTTTAACAGTGCAAAAAAAAAAAAAAAACAACTCATTTATAACTGGTCAAACTGACAAAAACAAAATTCGACCCATTTGGTAATCCATCAGTTCAGACTTGTGCTTTTATCAGAACAATCACACAAAACCAGAATCTGGCTGTTTTTCTGGTTGCATATTTGTTAAGAAGCTACAGATGCTGGATCCAGATTTAATTTAGCATCACTGCACCCCTGTAGACTACATGAATACATGATTACAGGTTCTCCTCTTTTTCAGTCAAGCCCTCTCTGGAGGTGAGAGTGTCAGCAGGAAACTACAGCATCGCCATCTCCTGGACAAAAGCTGAAACTGCACCGCTGCTGCCGACTGGGTATGTGGTCGAGTGGTACCCAGAAGGCCGCCAGCTACAGGAGCTCAGATGGGTCAAACTGGACAAGAACGAGAAACAAACTGTCATTTCAGGTGGGAAATTAAAGTAAATGTGGAATACATTCACTTATACTGAAAAAATGTAATTATTGAAACAGCTTAAATGAATTCCCTCAATTGGAAATCCACATTTAAAATGAGTTCAACCAAATTAGGTTCACAAGTAATATCAATGCTGCTGTCTTCTGTTAAATATACTTAAATCTTGTTATTGTTTTTAAATGAATAGTTTGTATTGCTGCAATGTAATTTTAAGAAAAATCTACTTGGAAGTTTTCAGTTTTACCAATTTCAGTATTGGCTTTACTCAAACGTAAAATCTAAAACAGGATTTTGTCATTCGACTTACGTCTTTCCTTTTCTTGACTTTTTAATCCAACTCAGCAGTGAGATTTTAAAGAAAAGTAAACATCATGACATTAGACACACAGTGCTAAAGGAGCTTCACACCTAACTTTTGCATTTTGGCTGAAATTTGAATACCACTTTCAAAGAACAAAGTATAATTTCAAATTAATAGAATTCACAACTGTATTCATTAATGAAGAAAGATAAATCAGATTTGTTCACAATTGTACATTAAACTACAGCTCAAATATAGTGTCTACAGTGCAGTTACAATTTTTTGTCATCTTCCATGATGTTTTTCTGTTCTCTCAAAGTGCTTCACCGTCTTTCTTTATGCAGGTATTAAAGCGTTTGAGTGCTATGAAGGAGCCGTGTATGTTTTCTACAATGAGAGTTCAGTGAGTTGGACCAGATTTAAAGGTGTCGCCACTTTGGAGTCAGGTAAGATCTAAAAGAGGATAAACAGCGTCACTAGTTCTACGTTGGACATAATATATATATAATAATACTGAGACTGAGTTTACAGGATTAGTAAACTCAAATATTTTTGTGCTAATCGTCATATTCAGTGTTTTTTTTTTTTTGTGCTGTGCTTGTTGTTTTCAGCTCCAGCAGCTGGTCCGACGGTCAAAGAGAAGGTTGAGGGAAACGAAGTGAAAATTACTTGGACAGAGCTTCCCAGGAGTCAACGCAGAGGCTGCATCTCCTCGTACAGCATCTATTTAGAGGACAGCAGTGGACACCGAGAGCTCTGTAAGAATAAATTTCACTCCTGTTGTTTGGAACTGCACAAAAATTTGAGGAGGGACAACGATATGTTTTGTTCTTGTTGAAGACACATCTAGTCTTGCAGCATTTTCTTTGCAATGTATTTGAATTTTGTATGTATGAGATTCATTAATTTTAGAAAACAGTTTCACGTGTGCCATGATGTTGTGCATTGCCATATGCCCATCATGTACTATGGGGGTGAAAACAATGTGCTGCAAAACCATAGCGTCATAGAGCTGCTGCTACACTAATGTTTTATATTTAGCAGCTCTTTATTCAAAAATGTAGAGTGACTGCTCTCACCATTGTCCATCCATTCATTACCTATACACCGCTTCATCCTCATTAGGGTCATACTATATGGAAGATAATGTAGGGGAGCATGAAGTAAAGGATGCAACATTTTAGTACTGGCGGCATAATTTTCATACGGTTGCTTTTTTAACTGAAATGTACAGGTTTAAAGTATTTGCATGTAGTTTGCAGCGTAGGAACGGGAACATGACTGCTTTGCGTGTGTGTTAATGCTCATTTTCAGACTCAGTAGCATCACCAGAGAGAACATATACGATCAAAGGCCTTTCTCCAGGAGTCTACAGTCTGTCGATGAGCGCTTCGACTTCCACAGGAGGAGAAGGTCCTGCAGGTCAGAAGGTCAAGTTCTTCATCGACCGTAAGCAGCTTTTCAGTTGTGTTTTTTAAAGGAATAGTTTGACATTATGGTAAATATTCTTAGATGCCTTCTTGCAGAGAGATAGATGAGAAGATCAATATTGCAGAGCTCTTTTGTTTGCCGACTCAATATAAAGCTGACTGGCAACTGTTAGTAGTGGCTTTTAATACCAGTTTTTGATTGAATAAATAAGATATAATTATTGAGCTTTAGAGGTGCTTGTAGACGGAACTTCTATATTTTACTAGTTTACTGTATTTTACTGGTAACATTAGAAATGTCATTCGTTTGCATATTTCCTATATTAACTATGTGCTCTCTCATGTGAGCTCCCAGTTTCAGGGAGGATAAAAAGAGGATGAGCACACAAAAATAATTCTGTAACAGACTCCGTCATTGGTGGACAAAGTTTTATCAGTTAAACAAAACCCAGAGGCTGAGACCCTCTAGTAGAAGGGGTATGAGAGACAAACTTAGACAAGATTGATTTTATACCTTTTGTTCCTGTTATGTGGAGACACAGACCTCATTTACGTAGACATTGTAATGAACCTCTAAAAGACAACTGCTTCTTGGGAATTGACTTCATTACAGAACATTTCTACAATGGTAGACATGCTAGGGTAGCCGTTTCCAGCCTTTATGCTAAGCTAAGCTACCTGGTTGATGGATGTAGCCTTTTATTTAACAAACATACAGTCATGGAAAAAAATATTAGACCACCCTTGTTTTCTTCAATTTCTTGTTCATTTTAATGCCTGGTACAACTAAAGGTACTTTTGCTTGGACAAATATAATGATAACAACAAAAATAGCTCATAAGAGTTTAATTTGAGAGCTGATATCAGACATTTTTCATGGTTTTCTTGATAATAACCAAAAGTAGGGGTAAAACAGTCTGTGTGGCTTCCTCCTAACCAGTAAGTTGGCTGGAGTGGGCATCAACTGAAAACTGGATTCATCCCTGAAGAGAATCTTAGCCCAACCATCAACAGTCTAATCCTTGTGATCCCAGCAAAGAGTAACCGGCTTTCCTCTGCCTTTCGTTGATGGAGGACTTCCATGCCCTGTATGACTTCAAACCAGCTTCAAGAAGTCGCTTTCCAACTGTCCTTGCTGAACAAGTAACATTTCTCGACAGTACCCACTCATTTTGAAGGTCCCTGGAGATCTGAGGACGATTCCTGACAGGGACAGAGGAGTGACGGTCATCTGGTGGGTAGAAAGACGTTTCCTGACCAGCTAGCAGTTTGGTAGAACCATGTTGGGCTTGTTTTTTCTTGGTGGAATGAACAACTGTCTTGGAGATCTTCAGTTTTTCCGCTACCTGTCTCTCACTCATGATGGCTGCCTTTGTGACTTCACATAATTCTTTAGTTTTAGGCATCATGTGAGAGCTGACAACTTGTGAGTTGTGCTACGGCTTGAATGTCAGCAGGAAACCACTCTAGACTTTTGCATGTGCTGCTGATGACATGAAATGTCCTCTTATACACCCTGGAATACGTTGAAGCTGAAGCATGTCAAATAGGACATAAAGTATTATGTTCACATTTTTTGTCGTGTTCATTGTATTCTTCAGGTAATATACCTTTAGTGGTACCAGGCATTAAAATTAACAAGAAATTGAAGAAAACAAGGGTGGTGTAATAATGTTTTCCATGACTGTATATGAAACTGATAGAAATCTTCTCATCTAACTTCCGCAAGAAGATTAATTTGAGTAAAAAATCCTCTTATGGTTAAAATTCACACCAACAATTGGCTGTAAATCTTACATTCACACATAATTAAAATATGTAACTAGCATTAAAACTAGACATGTGAAAGAGCATTTTGTAGCTTAAAGTACATAGACTGTATGTTCTTAGCCTGTCAAGTCAAGTCAGTTTTAATACATCTGTCCCTGTTTTGATCAAAAAGAATCATTTCAAATGGTCTAAACATGCATACAGAGCGATTTTCTTGCAGCACACAGACTTTATATTTATGTAGAGCCCTGTGGCTACCAACAAGCCCTGCTACACCAATTTTACTTTTCTCCTCAAGTATAAATTGGCTCTCTTGGTAATTATCGGTGTTACATTTCACTCCCCTCCTGTCTCAGACAAGCTAAATGAACCAAGGTTGTTTACGGGTGAAACTAACAAAAACTGCACAAACAAACAGAAAACGGGGTTCTGTAGTCAAAAATAGGATTAGTGTATTGCTAAATACCACTACCCCCCACTAAATCTACCAAAGGTGGTAGAACAAACAAAAACTAAGACCCCTTAAAAGAAAAACATTCCCCAAAACAATGGCAAAGAAGGGCTGGGTTCTGTTCTGTTCACTGATACAAAACAAAGACACTCAGGTTTCCAGAAGAAGACCAACTGATGGTGTTGAACCTTCCAGGTCACCTGCCCACAACCACCTGAGCAGCTGGGTGATCCGTCCTTATATCCCTGCCCAGCTGATTGGCAACAGCACACAGCTGAGCTCAATCTCACAGGTGCTGCAGATTGATCCTGATCTGAGAGCCAGGCTGTGAACTTTCTAAGTCCAGAACAGTGGCCTCAGAACTGCCAGAGCTCCACAATCCTGCGTCTGCCCTCCAAACACAGGCCTGGTCTGTGTGCAGTTGGTGAACAATGGCGTGTTGGCTCAGTTGGTGTGACACTAATAATGTTGGGGTTGTGAGTTTGACAGTTGTTTTATTCCAAACTCTCTATGTTTTTGACCTCAATTAGAGAGGGGGGAGGGTTTGCCTCACTCGCCCAACATCGACTATATTGTTGTCGAGGTTGTTGTTGCCCAGAATATTCCGATAGGACTTGCAGTTAGTGCAGTGGTTTCATTGTGCTGGGTATAATTGTGTTGAACAGGGATGTCAAACTCATTTTAGTGCAGAGGCCACATCAAGCCCAATTTGATCTCAAGTGGGCCTCAGTAAAATCACAGCATAGTGACCTATAAATCACCACTTTTTCCCTTTGTTTTAGGTCTGAAAAGTACATTCTGAAAATGTTCACATTTAATGAACTATCTTTTTACAAAATATTATGAACAAACTGAAATGTCTTAATAAAAGCAAGATCAATTTCAACATTATTATGCCTCAGTTGATCATTTACACATGCATTACAACTGACAGATCACAGTTTATCTACAAAGACACAAAACATTCAGTCACAGCTATCTGGAACTGAACAATCTGGTATTTTACTTTATGATCAAAACAACTAGAAATTATTTAAAATTTACAGTTTTACAAATTTAGAATTTACAGTTAATGTCTTCTCTGTAATTTTTACCCTTAAAATCGTCTCGCAGGCCAAAATGGACCATCTTGCAGGCCGGGTTTGACATTGCTGGTGTAGCACATATATATATTATGATTTTGATGCTAACAGTGCAGCTAAGTTTCTTATCACTCTGAACCTTAAGCAGTTTCTGGGCATTTTTTTGCTCACATTTTTATGTCACTATCAATATAAAGTCCTGCAGCTCAATGGAAAAAGCACAACCACGACTAGAAGAGAAAACTCAGAAATGTCTTCCATGAAGAATGCTATAACACCGTAAATGATTTTAAAAAATGAAAATTACATTTTTATTTATTTATTTTGCTAAAATTTTATTGTAGTTATTGCAGTGTATAATAGCCTGCAGTTACACTTAAAAGTCCCTTAATTTTTCTCCTGAAACTTGGTCACACAACAGTCTCTAATGGCTTCAAGAAGCACAACCTTATTAACTGGTTAGTACAGACAGTTATTTCTGGTGAATATTTAAGACATGCAAAATAAAGTCATGTAAAATTTGACAGAATGTCATGATATAAAGTTTTTCAATAGAATAACATGTCACACTTTGTTGCTTTGACAAATTTGTGCAATACTGGTGATATTTTTAAAGAAAAAATGCTTTTTAATCCCATTGATGAGTTTGGGATTCTGAAGGATACATTAAAATATGATTTTTATATGTAAACCATAAAATTTGCTCCTATTTACACACACCAGAATGTGTAATAAGACACAGATTTGGTGTGCATTCATTAGTGCTTGAAGCTGGGGAACTAGATTTTACATAGGGACTCTAAGAAGTTAGAAATGACCCTGCACATACAGTATGTGAGGTATTTTAGTCCAGACTTTGCTACCTCTTTTCATCAAGAATCAAATGTGAAAGTTAAATCCACTTATTAGTTTTTCTGCCTCTAATGTTGTTCCTAAGTGCAATTACAAAATGTTTTTATCATGACAGCTGCTCCTGATGTCTTATTATGACTTTATTGCCTTTTCTGAAACACTCATTTTGTTCTATTTCATTAACTGATTGGACCGGAGGAGCTATAATCTTACATCTTTGTGTTGCAGAGGAAGCTCATATTTCCCTCCTGCTGGTGTGTGGAATCCTCTCTGTGATCGCCCTGTTTCTAGTGTGTTTGTGCCAGTGTTCAGCCGTAAAGCAGAGGTATGTAAGCAGCAGCAACTCTGTGTGGATTTATAGAAGTACAAACACCTTTCATTATTTTTTTCAATTACAGTCCTGCAGAAAACACACAGCAATTATCAGTGAATATATGCAGCAATAAAAAGAAACGATTGTGCTGCCATAAAAAAAGTTTCCATGTGGTTCTATTAAGCCGGTTTCCACATTCCTTCCCCAGGTTCTTCGAGTTTTTCCAGTGCTTCATGCTCGATGTCGTGCCAGATCCTGCAAACAGCAAATGGGCCAAAGAGTACACACAAGACAAGGTAAAAGGAGGACAAAAATTGAAGCAGTAGTGTGTAGTGTGGCCCTCGTTCCTTATTTGTCCTTCTAAACAGGACAAGATGAGCCTGATGCCTCAGCAGAGTAACTCCAGCGCGAGCACTGAGGAAGAAGAGCCGATCCTGGTGGATGTGGAGGAGCTGCCCAAGCAGAGCAGCGACGTCTCCATGCCGACAGACGTCTCCATGCCGACAGACGTCTCCTCGCAGCTTCCTCCTCAGACCGGCCTGAACCCTGGTACTGATCCGGCCACGCTGCTGTATCCTCCAACCACCTACATCAAGAGCTTCTCCCACGACTCGGACAGCTCCGACCAGACGCAGACCTCTCTGGACACCAACTCAACCGTCGACTACATCTCATCACACGGGCCGGGAAACTTGGACGAGGAAGATGAAGAGGAAGAGGAGGAAGAGTTTGTAGGCATGAACTTCTTCCCAAGTCACAACATCTTCCTAGATTCACTGGAGTTTGGAGGGAAGCTGACTCTGGATGCAGTGAAAATTGACTGCAGTGACTTCTTTCAGAACACTTAGTGTTTAAAACAACTACTTTTTAGAAGAGGAGTGCTACAAAACAAAAGAGACCAGAAACAATGACTGGATCAAGCACCCAGCTGAGATGTGCCTGAACTACCTCTGCGCTCACTGAAACCACAAGTGAACCTTTCTTTTATGCAGCAGTAATGTTTAATTCAAAGGGTATTTTTTTCATTTCATGCATTACAATTGTTTTCTCCGCAGAACAACTATGGACACACTAAGGGCATGACTGAAATGAACACAGCTCAGGCTGCAAGGCAGAGAGATTGTAATTTCTGACTATTTTATCTGAGGTATAAAAAAGAGGCTGCATCTCGCTGCTGGCAGCCCTTAAAAGCCTTTTTCACTGCATTTATTTTGACTTTTTATAGTGGGAAAAACAATGTTAGCAGCTAACGCCAAAATGAAATTGAACTCAGCTGTATTCTTTTCAGTCTTATTTATATTTTTTTTTTACAACATAATTAACCTCAAATAATTTGACATAGTGAGGTGAGTATATTATTATGGAGAGACACCCAACGAATCCAAAGATTCCCTTTAAGCAGCTCTTTGGCAACAGTGGGAGGAGAAAACAGAAGGAAACCTCTGGCAGAATCAGGCTCTGGGAGGACAGACATCTGCCTCGACTGGTTGGGGTGATGGTAAAGGGGAGAGAAAAGGTTAGCAGAAAACAGAAAACAGACAATCAGAAGAAAATTCTAAACAATGGGGAGGTGGTGACATCAGAAAATGCAGCTCAGAGACACCTGGAGAGGGAACAAAACTACAGAAGAGTGAACACAGAGTTAGTGACATACAATGGTTACATATAAATGTAAATACAGAGAAAGAGAGGACAGAGATGATCAGTGCACCATAGGAAGTCCTCCAACAGCAAAACTAAAGGATGATTCATATACTCACCGGAGTCAGCTTTAACTAGAAACGTCATCAAAAAGGAAAGTTTTAGGTTTATTCTTAAAAGTAGAAAAGGTGTCTGCCTCCTGCACCCAAATGAGGAAGTCTCAGAGCAAAGCACCACACTGGGATAATATGGTACAATAGGATCTTTAAAATACAATAGTGCTTATTCAGTAAGAGCTCTGTGTGTGCAGAGAATGATATTAAATTCTGGATTTAGCAGGAAGCCAACACTAGGCTCAGTGCTAATATCTGACAAATATGATCTTCTGTTCGTACTATTTAGCATTTTGGATCAGCTGAAGGTTTTTCAGAGTTATTTAGACATCCGGATACCAAAAAATACCATTGTCCAGTCTAGAAGTTATAAATGCACCGACCACTTTGACTATATCACACA
Organism: Amphiprion ocellaris; assembly: GCF_022539595.1. Taxonomy (NCBI): domain Eukaryota; kingdom Metazoa; phylum Chordata; class Actinopteri; family Pomacentridae; genus Amphiprion; species Amphiprion ocellaris. Next base: position 37,555,511 of record NC_072767.1, read on the forward strand.
GGTGGAAGAAGACTGTCTTGAGACTTGTTCTATGTGAGTTTAAGGACATATTAGGCAAAATTTTGTTATTTACACCAATGCTTTTTCTAGTATGTCAAAATGTCCAGCATACAAAAATGTAAATCCATACTCCATGTACTGGTATTATAGCCTTGACTATTCTGTATTGTGACTATGCTTTCCAATAAACTCATCCTACCTCAGTCTGAGCTCCTCTGAAAGAGAAGGAAGTTAAACAGACTCAGTTAGAACCAGCGGCAACATCTAATGTTTTTTTCTTAAAAAGGAAATGTTATCAAGTGTCTGGAAGAAGTTGTCAGGTTGTGCACTAAGACCAACATGACCATGTTAACGGACACAATGAGGGATGTCTACTACACTCACTGAGCACTTTATTAGGAACATCTGTGCATCTGATTGTTCATGCAATTATCTAATTAGTCAATCATGTTGCAGCAGTGCAAAGTATAAAATGACTGCAGCTCCAAGTCTTCAGGTAATGTTCATATCAAACATCTGAACGGGGAACAAATGTGATCTCAGGGACCAAAAAATGCTGGAATTTCACAATAGACTCTAAATTTTACTCAGTATGGTGCAAAAAATAAAAGGAGCTGATAAAGTCAGCAGTAACTCAGATAAACAATGTACAGTTGCGGTGAGAAGAAAAGCGGCTTTGGCTCACAAAACATCCAGACTTGAGGAAGACGGAACAAAATCACATCAAGTTCCATCCTGTTAGCCAAGAACAGAAATCTGAGGCTGCAGTGGAAACATGCTCCACAAAACTGTACAGCTGAAGACTGGAAACTGTAGCCGGATCTGGTAAATTGGGATGCCTGAAGAGTTTGTTTGATGTCATTGAAAATATAGAATTTCCTCATCTGTGCTAACATTGCCTGAATTTTTTTCCCTCTTTATTCCTACACATCTAAAAGGGCATTGTCAGGAAGGTACAGAACTTATCAGCTATTTTGGGAGCACCAGAACTTAATCATTCACACATTTACAAACCCATTTTAATAAAAACCTCAGGTGGGATGTTACCGTTTGACGTACTCACCTTAAAGGACACAACTTTCATCAGATGCCGTGTATGACGAGACTTGGTTGGCTGCAAGCAAACAGAACATTTTGCCAACGGAGGCCCAAAAAAAAGGTGACAATGCAAAAAAATTTATCGACCATCTTTATTTACCGACAGAGGTCTCTAATAGCAGGGCTAGAATTCACACATTTGTAGAGCACTTCAGTTGTTCCACACAATGGACAACTGTATTTCTTTCAGAGCAATTATGCAGTGGCGCCACCGTGGAAGCTACAGGGCAAGTCAACAGTGGAGGAAAAGATCAGCACAGAACAGACTGCAGAAACAAACTGAAGCTGGGCTGAGTTTACATCTGTGGAAGGACGCTCGAGTGGAGTGTGTAAACAGCCGGAGAGGGTCGACGGCCGCATCTCAACTGCGTAAAAACACTTCCTCTCCTTATCATTCTACAGTAAAAAGAAAGGCATTAATTGACTTTCACCTGGCCAGTGATCAACGATGAAATGGGCAAAGAGGAAGATGCATTGGATGGTGAACAGCACCCCAAATACAAATAAAATCAGAACACATGGAATAACTGTCAGCTTCAAATCAATCCACCTGACCAATGTCTCGGGATCAACGCAAATTTAACTGAGTAATCACCATTGTGTTCCTCCAAAATGACCTAATGTTATTCCTTTGGAACAGTTCAGTAAAAAAGAACCTCAAATTCAGAATTAGGTGCCATTTCATCAATGCATTCAAATGTAGGCAGCCTCTCTTGATCAAAGACGCAAAGGTGTGTCCTGTTTGCACCATGTGAAATACAGTCTCTGAAAGAATTTATGAAAATAGTTAAGATCTACAGGCCGAAGATCATACAAGAATAGATCTCCTGTATAAAATATAAAACAATACCCCAGTGCTAAAGAACAAAAATCCATAAATCTCAATGAGTGAAGCTGTAACTTCATCAGAAATACCTGCTGTGGCAGAGCTTATGAGCTTGGGTTGGAGCTCCACAATGCCTATTTTTAAAGCAAGCAAGCAATGGCACACACCACCACGCTAAAGATACTCTTATGCTTACATTTCAAAATGCATATTTTCAAGCAGCAATTACAAAAATTTATCAATGGACAATGCATAACCTCTGAAAAAAATACTGTATGAAAACATCCCTGCTACTTTGTTTCCAAGTACAAAACCTCTACCAATAAGTTGCTCCAGAGTAGCAAGAAGTCCTTTTCTCTTTTTTTGTTGTTGTTTTTTTTTGTTAATTTCTGTTTTTTTTTTCCATCTTCATTTTGTTTTTATTGGGTAAAACTCAGTCCTCACATTGAGTGCCATAGTTAATGACAGTCTTCTCCATCATTTCACTTTGCTGAAGGATCCAGGAACATGCAAGCCTCGTAGTGGAGGTGCTCAGGAGGCTCCTGTAGGCCTGAGGATTAGCAGCCGGGGCTTAAGCCAGGGCTGGGAAGGCCTCCGGGTCGTCCACGTTGGGCACAGACGCAGATGACTGGAGGGAAAAGTGAACAAAAAGGAGGCATTACAACACTAAAACCTTTGAAGACGTGTGACAGAAAAGTAAAAGAAACTAATCGACAAAATGGAGCATTTGGAAAATGACTTAGAATGACTCCGGATTGCAGTTTTTAGTTACTATCATCTGAACTGCACCCTTACTGAACTTCAGGCAGTTTAAATGGCATTACAGTGAGAAACACACTAAAAAAAACTCAGAAACTTGTTTGCCATTTGTTTTTAATCTTAAAGTTCATTGTTACGCACTAAAACACCAAGTTAAATTCTACATGAGAAAGCCTACCTGACAGTTAAACGGTTTTTAATTCTATTGAAATAAAACTACTGCTAACTTTTATACAGAGTTTCTGCAGAAATCAGCCAGTCAAATTTAATGCTTTTAATGCTATTTTAATTCTATACTGTAAAAAGTTTAATGCCACGACCGTGAACTCAACAAATTACACAGGTTTGTGTTTTTGTAAAAGATGACTTTTATATGAAAACTGTCAAAAAATTTGACTATTTCTGAATCTGGAAACCACCCCTGACCACCAACGGGCTGCAGTCATTCTCTGAATTCCATGTTTTCTGGCCATTTTTGCTGGAATATGCATTTCCCAGCTCTCCTCCACCTGGTCCAGCTTGCCGGCCACTTTAAAAGCATGCAGTTTTTGGGAATTGTACCCGACCAGCCGGAACAATTATTGCAATGCTTCAGCATGTTTAAAAGATGCACGTATCGGACAAATCGCAGTCTATAATTACATTATAATCAAATATTTTTCTTGAAAACTGCAGAAAGAACTTTTAATGCCACTGAGAATCAAATTTAATGATTTTTAATGCCATTTAAGGCCTTAATTTTCACAAAATCAATTTTATGACTATTAATGCCCTGCAGAAACCCTGTTATAGCCCTTTAAGTGGAATAACTTAATACAACTTTAAGTGCAGCAACATAGTGCAGGACTGTTACTCTCTAACTTTTAAGTACAATTCCTAAATTATCCCCAATGACGTATTTCTACATATGAAAGGTGAACGTAGCCCCCCTTTATTCTACTTTTGTATTTCTCGTCTTGCTTTATTTCTTACTATGCATCATTTGTATCTAGCTGCTTTAACGTGAATTCCTTCGATCAAGGATCAATAGTTTCAATTCGAAGATTATGTACCTTGTCAGTCCTTCCTCCACGAATCGGCCGAGTGGTTTCACCGCCTCCGCGGCCACGACCTCCCCGGCCGCCACGTGGTCCACCACGCCCACGGCCTGGACGGCCCAGGTCTCCGAAGTTGATCTCCAGCTGGGACGTGATGTCATTAGCTGGTTTCCGGAAGTGATGCTCATCATCACCCTAAATGATGAAAACGGAGAGTAAAAAACAGTTTGCTCCATTTTCTATTCATGCTTGCAGCCTGTTTTCGGAAAATGTTTTGAGTACAGATATTGCACAGTACAACCAACAGGAAGTTTACCTTAGGCTCTTCGGTCTCAGGGTCAATCAGTTCACCTTTCTTATCCTGTGTGGGAGAGGACGAAAATAACACTTTAAGACAACAGCAAAACCGTATTTGTACCAGCCAACGTACATCTTTTCATCTTTTTAACTGGCTAAACTATTGTGAGGTTTGGGCTGAGTCTATGCAAACGGGTGACCTGCTTCAACCACCATGCTGAGTGAAAATGTAGAATGGCGACACTAAAGTAGACACAACCTTCACTCATGCCTGTGGTTTGACTGTTGCCTGTGACGTGCAGCCATCAACAAACTTTCACACTTTCACTGGGTACGTAATTCAGACAGTGACACTCATATTAAGCCCGACCACACTGCTGGTATTCACAGGAAACTGATGCAACACTGGAGGAAGACAACCTTGCAGAATTTCGGATTAAAAACCCAAAATACAGGGTTTTCCCTCAATAAGGAGACTGAGTTGCTGTGCTGCTTAGCGCCTCTTATTACTAATATTACACTGACTTGAAAATAAAAATGTGGTCTTATTTGAGTCAAATAGAACTCAGCAAGGCCCTCACGTAGTTATATGCGCAAAAATTCTAATGTTTTGTTTTTTTCCCAGAGAGCAATGCTCTAGTTTTGACTCACCTCTGCCTTTGATTTGTGCAGCACAAATCCTTTGTTCCAATCAGCTCCCTCGTTGGCCTTGCGGATGTTGAATTCCACCTTGGCCCGTTCCTTGTCCTGCATGGCCTTCCATTCATCCAGAGTCATCTCCTTGGGGCCTTCCTCCTTCACCTCCTCAACCTCATTCTCCCTTCAACAAGCACAAAGAAACAGATGAGTATAAGCAGCATGAACCATCACTGTCTTTCAGTGCAATGAGCTTTCATCACAGCCAGACAATAATAGGACAAAATAAGCACTAACTTGTTCTCAGAGTCAGCAGGTGGATGTTCCTCTCCTTCAGGGTTCTCTTCAGTGACGTTTGATTGGTCAAGCTCACTGTTAGGAAGATGCAAAATCACAATCAGATGTCACAATTTACCATTCGTCAAGATATAAGCTGGCATTCAGAACAGTGGAGCTATTTCCTACCCCCACTTTGTGTTTATTGAGTCCCGGAAGTACAGTTTGTTGCAATTTATATTCTCAGCTATGCGATTAGTATTTAATATTGTGGACTACAGCTAGCATTCAAGTTGCAATAATGTTTTGCTACAGACCAAAAACTAAATAAAACGACTAAGTCAACATCTTTAAAATAGTCATCATTGAATTTATTGCAGGGTTGTACCTAATTTACAGATAACTGACTGTATTTTGGCTTCTTTTCACACTCAGTTTATCTGGCACAATTCTGAAAAGGCTGCACAATTCTGACCAAAATGATAATCACAATTATTTTTGATCAATACTGAGATCACGATTGATAATTGATTTGTTGGGACAAAATATTTTTCATTGATCTTTCACATTTAAATAAACAGAGCAATGCCTTCACTTCCATGTGGCGCTACATCCCTGCTACTGCACAATTTTTTTCAAAATAACACCTAAAAAAATGGTTCTTTGAAATCGGTGCAAAGAGAAGCTTCTACACTCCCCACTTTGTTACGGCAGTGCCCACTCCTCAGTGAGTGACCAAAAATTAACAGTGAAATAAATTGAAATAAGGTGTGCTAATATCAAATTAGTCACTTTATCTACAAAAGCTGCTTTCTATGAGAAGAGTATGCATCTTAATGAGCACTATTAAAGTCAATTATTCTCAATTAATTGTCAGAAGCCAAAATTGTGATTAATATTTTGCGATTAGTGCAGCCCTAATTCTGAATTTGATTTGTTAAATGAGCAGAATCAGAACTACTAAAATCACCCAAGATCTATCTCTCCCCTTGGTCACTAAAAAGGAACTAATTTCTGGCAAACACAAAAAAAAAACCACAAGTGTTCTCTTAATATAACAGAAAACAAATGTCATGGAAGTTCTGCAAGATTTAAACTAGAATGTGCAAAGGTGTTCTTTAGTTCCCCAAACTACCATCAACTTTCTTGTATGCTGCACATATAAGAACTTACTTGAGTTCATCCTTGACGGTTCCCCAGTTGTGAGATCCGCTTCCACCACGCTTCTCTTCACCTTTCAGACTACTGAAACAACATTTGCTTTAGCCAGGATCGTAACACATGCACTGCATCACAGCGTCCACAAGGTCTCCAAAAGACCTCGTGTAAACAAAGAATGCATCGTAGAAGGACAACATAAGAAATGAAGAAGTACTTACGATCTGTCGCTGCCGCTGTGTCTGTCAAATTCACGTTTTCCCCGGGAGTCAAAGCCATCGCTGCGACCCATGCCGCGTCCTCTGCCTCCACGGCCTCCCCTGCCGCCGCCACGGCCTCTCATTGGCCTGTCACCGATGGGCCTAAGAGACGGACGAAGAACAACGGTCAAATCAATACCAATGCACAGTTTCTTAGATTCTGAAGCAGGAAAGTAAGGCTGGTCAAGGTGCAAGCTCGATTTAGTCACCTTGAGTTTATTTTAGTCTAGGATACTTGAAGAATGCGTCAAAGAACAAAGTGATTGCAGCTTTTAACCAGCTTTAAATCAACAGCATTCCATTTTTTGGCCACATGGGGGCAGCAGAAACACATGCAACAAGATTGTGCAACACTGTTTTCCAACCCACTCCCACCAAATGCTTGTTAATTGTTGGGATTTTCTCATTAATGTTCAAAGATCTTGAACTTACTATGTGACGTGCCTTCAGATGATGTCCAACTGACACTACATAAATAAAACTGAACAGAATACACCATGAGAGTCCAATAGCGCCTCCCTTTTATCTCTGGTTTGGGTCTCTACAAGCCCCTGAGGCAAATATCTGGATTGTCAGTTGCTGAATGCCTCCATGTTCAGCAGCTAGTTGCTATGTGTGTCTGCTGTTTAATGCCAGGTTATATCACGTACAGCGGATTTTTAGAGCTTCTTCTCTAAAAACTGTCGTCTGCTGCATTCAAAAATGACTGCATATGGTTAGAGTAAAGTCAAACAGTAAAGCTGTGAGCTAGACAGCATTCTTTAGTAACAATAAGTTACTAAGGAATCCAATAAAACGAATTGTAGCTGCAGATTCAGATTTTGGTTCATCACTACAAGTTTCTGCTTTAACATTAAACAAATATTGACTGTAGCTGCTTTAAAGTTGGTCTGCACTTGATGTTAGTGTTGTATTATTTTACATGAGCCTCTAGCAGTTTGGGCAAAACTTGTAATCCTTATCATTGTAAGCAACGCCTTGAACAGTTGCTGTCCCACCCCATGATGAAAACTGCAGCATGTGGAGACAGAAAACGCCCTATAAAAAAGGTACAGCAGCAGTGGACTCCCATTTGTCATTTTCTCATGTTCACACTTAAATTACTTGGATTGGAAATTTAACTCACTTCTCCACTGAGAATTCGCCACTCTCAGGTTTGTCGCCGGCTTCGCCAGCAGGCCTCTCGAAGCGCCGGGGTGGCCGCCTGTCCACAGGCCGTCTGTCTGTGGGGGGGCGCCCTTCTCCCTGGTTGCCTTGGGGTCTGGGGCCATCGCCCTCCGGCTTCCGGCCCATTCTCCTCATGCCAGCACCTAGGATTGACCACAACAGGAGGATTAGATGACCAGTAGCATGGACAGATCAGGACCCACCGCTGAGTCCCAGAAAAGAGGGAGAAGACGTGATTGTTCGGTTTAAATGGAGCAAATAATTGCAATTAAAGTGCAAAGATGAGGGCAGCTGGTGCATTTATCAAATAATCTGCAACTGCTTTTGTCTGAATGCAATCTTATAATTACAAGAGAGCACTACAGTGGACAAAAATATCAGCTATTAGTGGCTCAAACTCAGAAGTTTGCACTCATTCCCTTTACTTATTGGGATCAGGTAAATTATGGGATTGCGCCACAGTTGAAACTAACACCCCAGAGTGTTCAAATTCACATGGCACATGGTGGACTCTTACTGGCGCAGTGTGACACAACAGGTCCCACCCATTTGCTAAGTCACCAGCTACCAAAATAGACATCATCTACTACACAGCAGCAGCTGGGCCACCACAGTCAGTGCACCTGTCTCATCTCCTCTCCAGCAAACAGATAAGAGCCCACTTGGAAGCCTGGCATGAAGATAATGGCCAAGTAGCTGCCTGAGAGTCGGCATCATCTCAGTTTATACCAGACACTGGCTGCTCCACTTCTTCTTATGATATATTTAAGTTGGTGCAAACATGCTGTGAAATGTATATAGTCTTGGGCAGGTTTTACAGGCTACTGTGGATATTCCTAAACATGCACAGACACCTTTGCGTAGACAATGAGTTGAAAAAACAGAAAACGGAAGGTGAAAGCGCTGGAGCACGTCGACCAGTGTGTATTGTGCGCCAATAGGAAGCAGCAGTGTGGAGGCATCGCTTTAACACGCCCCACACTGCAACCACGAGGTTCAACACCACGAGAGCTGTGCTGCTACTAATTTCTGCAAACAAATCCACCGGCGTGTTCACCGCCGTCAGACCAGCGTGCTCCTTTTACACTAATCTAATCAATTTGCACGTGTTGAAGTCAGAACCCTTGACTCCACTTGAGGGTTCTGACTTTATTTGAGAATATTTTAAAGGAGCATTCGTGGTTAATTACTTTCAATTGATTCTGGATAAAGCGGGCAAGAAGTGTTTTCACTGTGATCCACGGGGGTTACATTTAAACACGTGAATTCCGGCGACTTTCTCCGCTCAGCCAGGCTTTCAGGATCTGCCTGTTCAACAAGGCCCGTGGGGGGGGCAGGTCAAAACAAGTCAGCCTGCGAACGGTTTATCACCACAAAGCTAAAGCCCCATAAATACCACTGCAATACACGTGTGTAAAAATGTCATTGTTTGGCCGAATGACAACCAACTGGGGCACAAAAGCAGCCATGCGGACCTCATGTCACGGGGCTTACGGATCGCTGCTAGCTAGTAACAAGCCACTTAGCCTGTTAGCTTGAATTTGAGCTGCTGCTGGACACCAGGAGACCTAAAAATGCAGAAATAGTATTTACCATCTTTCTTGAGAGGTACGGGTGCCTGGGTCTCCTCCTTCTTGTCGGCCAGCGGGGTCTTTCTGTCTTTCTGGGACTCCTTTTTCGGCTGCTTTGCAGCCTGGGCTGCAGTCTTGGCGGCACCGGGAGCAGAAGGCTCCTTCTTCTTCACTTCAGCCTGCTTCAGCAGCTCAAACGGATCCGACTCGTCGTCAAATAACTGGTCGAACCGATTGGTTATGGCACAGCCAAAACCTTCTTGCATTTGTCCGGGCATGATGGCGCCCCTTCAGCAGGATTTTCCTCCGATTCTACGAGGCTTGGTGCGAACACTTCGCTAGATGAAGCCACAAGATGGCTGGGAAAGGACCTTCTTCTCTTCCGGCGCGATAGACATCCGGGACCTCCGAGTTTGCGCGGGGTGGGGTGTGTAGTTTTTTCCGATAGAGAGCCGCATTGAAGTCGGTTACAGATAGACCGATAAAAAACTCCACTACCCACAATGCTAGAGTGGGCTGGCGTTGCTAGTGTCTGCAAAGCGAAGCATGGGTGCCCTCATTTACACTTTGTGCTCATGTTTTGACTCTTCAGAGAGACCTGCTCAGTCTATGAAACTATTTTCACATTTCTGTGTCAGTTTTCAAACTAGGAAATACTCAAATTATTCGGTAAATCTTATTTCATGCCACCATTTTACCTTTACAGACCCCAAAAAGGAGATAGCAGGTGCTTCTGTTCATAGAGCTAACCGATAGGATGTGAGTAAATAACATATTTAACTGACATAATCTTCAGTTAATTTAATTCAAAAGTGACAAATCCTCCGCTGACAGACTGGCAGCATTTCAGTCCATCTCAGAACAAGTGTTCATGCTGCCCCAGTCCCCTTTTAAACCCTGCATGGACTGCGGGTGTAAAAACTTCACACTAGCATTCAGACATGCTGTTATCACCACAGCTTGGGGCAATAAACCCTGATCTAGAACAGATGTGGTCGATATTTTAACTAGATTTCCATTTTCCCGTCTGTGTCCTCATATAAATCTTCATGCTGGACCTGTGGAAGATTTTCAAATTATAAGTAGCAGTTTGTTGTCAACCATCACATTTTACTAGTTTAAAGTCAGATTATGTGTTGTTTTCACTTTTCTGTATTGAATTATTCTATTTATTTGTTTGCTATTTATCTAAAATATTTACAAATCTGAACATTGCACTGCAAAATCCCCTGTACTGAATTTGTTGAACTTTTGTTGCTTCTCTCGCTTCACTTGTTTGTATAGACTTCTGTAACTGCAAACATAAAGGGAAAAAGGTCATCTGCAAATCAGCATCACGTTTGCATTTTCAGACAAGCAAAATCTAAAAAATAAAGGTGATAAACAAAATACTACAGCCATGTTCTAAAAGACTTTAGGAAAATAATGTTCAGTGATTTTATTGCAATGTTCACACAGCATGGTTTTATTTCATGGTGATTCTGTAGAAAAACACTTGTTTGAACTGATCTTTGGTGGTATTCTGGGGGTTGTGGCTGCTGGTGTTGGACCTTTTAAGGACTGTTAAAGATAAAAATTTCGAGATGTACATGCTTTAGTGGCTGTTGGCTGCTTTAAATGTTCTGAAGTGTTTAGTATTCTATGTTGGTTTTTTAAATAAATCAATTTATATGTCCATCAAAAATCTTAGAATGTACTTGTTTGGTTGCTTTAAATGGCCTTAATATATTAGTATTATCTATTTTATTTTTTAATTTGATCTTAGAAGTTGTAATATTATTTTACTTTCTTTTTAAAAATTTTATATTTATTTCATTTTGTTTTACAAAGTGATTTTACAAGTCTGTATCATGTCTTATATTTCTGGTCTTGACTGTCTTGTTTCATCTACCAGCACTTTGGGTAACTTAAGTTGCTTAAAGAAGTACTATATATTTAAAAATAATAATAATTCAAGATAGGATAAACTTCCCTTCCTAGGGGAAATTCACATTTAATTATTCATTCATAGGTCATCTCTATGTTGTTTGGCTGTTTCCCTCCATAGGTGTAAATATTCTGTTTGCCACCAACACAAACAGGGTTAGAAGTCCACCTCTACAATACATCACATTTTGAATGAGCCTTCAGGAGTCTGTAATACTTTCATGTTTTCATGTGTAGCTGCACAATTTTCTTATTACATTCAGCTTAGGCCGTTATAAAATTCTGCCCAGTGTCTCGAGTTAAAGTCTGCAGAGTTTTAGATTGTTGTTTTTTTGTCTTGGAGGATTTTGAAGGTCAGAATGTGAGACAGCGAGATCTTACTATTTATGATCCAAAGATTAGCATCAGAAAGTGAAAGCAAACAAAACGCAGAAGTTGTCTGAGTGCACCTCATTTATCATGAAAGACTAAAGACAAAACAAACTGAAATCGATAAATGCATCTTTCTTCCAAGGAAACCCACTGCTTTATCAAAACACTTCTTTAAAAGCGGAATTTTCACCTTTAACACGTGGACGTTTGCCTTCAAAGTTGAGACAGTTTATAGCCTAAAATGGTTAAAATCACTCATTAGTTTTCTGATCGTGTGGCTGCTGAGGTGGTCCAGCCTCCAGGATGATGTCTCCTGCACTGACCGCCCCTCCCGCACACAATTTCTGAAACGCACCGATCAAATCCTGCACATCTCCAAAAATGACGTCTCCGGTCACCAAAGCGATGATAGAGTCCTACGCGCTCATGGTTATGGTCATGGGTACGTTTTTCGTGTATTTCTGTGGGATGGTTTGGGCTTTTTGCAACCCGAAACTGAGCGGAATAGAGGAAGAGGAGGAGTGCGGTACTGGGACACGAACAGAGCAGGACATCTGCTGGGTTTGCGCACCAAATCCTCCGGTGCGTAATTTCAGCTGTGCGCATCTGGCTGCGCCTCCGCACAGCGCAGAGGGGCTCACACAGACCACTTATGTCAACTTTTGGGACGATACTGACAGTCTGCTGTCGGACTGCACTGCGTTTTGTCGTGAGGATCGTGGGATTAACAACCAGCTTGGAGAAAGTCTTTCCTGGACCGCATAAACTGGAAACATACACTGGATTTCCATATATTTGCAAAACTGAGGTTCTTCTCGCGTAATATTTAAAGTGGAACATGCAATCCTAATTTTATTGTAAACTCTTTAACAGACTAACATGACTGGTGTTTTCTCCTGCAACATGCCTGACACAAATAATACAGATGCAACCAATAAATCAAGCTCAGAATACTAAGAATCACTGTCTCTCCCTGCTGTAAATCCAGGCTTTCATGTCGCTGTGTCAGGAGAAGATGTGTTATGTTTGTGAAGTCTGACAGCCAGGCAACATTCAGCTCCCAGGTGACCAGCGAGGAGACAGGAATCAAATGCCCTTCATCCAGCAATGTGTGATTTGCATCAAGATGAATCAGTTTCTGCAGGATGGACATGAGCATTTTGAGCTTCCTTTTGTTTCTCCTGCAGTTTCTTCCTCACTTCACTCTCTAGTTGGAGTAATTTCTCATACAAAGACTCGGATGTTTCTAAATCGATATCCATCTGCGAAGAGGAGCAAAAACAATACATGAACTACTTTGCAAACACAATATTGTATGATTTTAAACGTTACCTGCCTACCTTCCGTGGTTGTGTGTAGTTGTGGCCCAGCCCTGATGTTAAACTGTGGTATTTGGCATATGGATCCAGTGATTCAGGCTTTTGTTTAAATAGCCAAAACTGAAAGGAAGAGCAGAATTCAGTGCATGAATTTGCACTGAATCGTGAAATGTGCATTTTTGTGTGACCTACCAAAGCTTCAGCTCCATTATAAGGTGTCAGTGTGAAAGTGTTGGTGAACGTTCGTATCTGTGAGCATCAGAGAGAAAATATCCATGCAGGTTTTTAGTCATCACACGCCCAACGCAGGCAGCATTAGGACAAACTGGAAAAACTGGTCAGTTGCACTCACAAGCCAGAAGACGGGCATAAGCAGCGTCCAGAGGAAGGCAGGGAAGGAGGGCAGGATGCCGTAGGTCAGGTTGGTCATCACAAAACCAGGGCAAATGACGGATGAGTACAAACCCTAGAAATCAGCATTAAAATCTTAATAAAAAAAGATGATTTCTCCGGCGTGGGTCACTGCGAGGTGTGTGAGAGTCGACCTGTTTGTTGTAGTGTGTGTTGAGCGCCAAGCTGAGCAGGTCGGAGGCGTATTTGGAGGAGCTGTAAGGTTGGGCGCCTCCTCGGTGCTGCAGGTCTTCGAGGTTAAAAGCCGAGCGGTGAGCGTTACTAGAGGAAGTCCAAACCAGCTGGGAGGTTCGGCCTTCGTGGCACAGAACTGGCTCCAATTCCCTGATCTGGACCAGAACAACGGACAAACACTACAGCATCAGAATACTCTGCTTATGAGTAGTTAAATAACACATTTTTAAAATCAAAGTAAGGAAAAATGCACACTAGTTTCCACAGTTGAACTGATCAGAATGTCCTTTTAAATAATTTAAATTCATATGAAATAATGGGTTGAGAAACAGGCGACATTATTATATGCATGTGTGCAATTACTTTCCAGTGTGAGCTCCAGTGAACATTTAAAGAAGCTTTTACGAAATAATATTTGTCAGTGTCTGAAAGTGAACATCTGTTCTACTTTCACAGCAGCACAGATGCAACTTTAATTCCCAAAACAGGAACTTTGGTGGTTTTACTTGATACTCAGTTACTTCGATGGTGGCTTAACCCGGCTCAGAATTCACCTGTAAATGCACAGTGAGCAGAATACTGTCTGCAGCGACCTTATGGCTAGAACAGTATGTGCTGTTAATTTTTAATGAGCAGAGTCGCTACGTGACACACGGATCCGGTATCGCCTGTATTTGATCCATCAAGGACAGACAGCTGACAGGAATGTCTCTCTCCCTGGAGGAAATGTGCTTTCCTACCAGAGTCCATGTTTTTTGATTAGACCAAGACGCCAAATTATATGCATTATAAGCAACTCACTAGAAGGAAGTGACCAAAGAGGTTGGTGGCAAAAACTTCCTGCAGGCCGTCAGCTGTGACTCCATCTTTTTGCGTCAGAATCCCTTCACCGGTGGCAAACATTGTGATGACACTGCTGCAGTGAAGGTGTCATAGAAACCAGAGCTTGAACCTCAAAAAAGGAACATCTGTTAGAAAGCAGTATTATACTAAGATGTGATGATGGGGAAAGTGTGTCCAGAAAATTTGATGGAATTCTACTCTACTTGCATTCTCATGGCTACACAAAAATGGTCGGTATATTTTGAACTGAAATCCAAGTGCAGTGTGGAGTTTTTTTCATCAGCATGTCTATTTTGTTTGTTTTATATTAACCCTCCTGTTGTCCTCATTTACGGACACCAAAAAATATTGTTTCCTTGTCTGAAAAAAATCCAAAAATTCAGCAAAAAAAAATCCCCAAATTTCTGAAAATTTGCAAAACCTTCAGGAAGAAAATTCCAATAATTCCTTAAAAGTTTCCCTTAAAAGTTTTATTGAAAAAAAAAAAAATCATCCAAATTTGGCAAGGAAATTCTTGTAAAGATTTTCTAAAAATTAGTAAAAATCTTCCAAAAAAAATCCTAAAAATATCTAAAGTGATTACATATATATCAGTAAAACTTCTAATATTCTATTAAGAACACTCACAAAAAATAGTTCACATAAAATGATTTTTACGTGAATGTTCTCAAAGAAACATTTTAACATTTCTTTTTTCCACCAAAAAATGTTCAAAGATTTCCCAAAAATGTTGAAAATGTGGACATCAGAAGTTTCACTGTGAAAATATTTTTTTCCCACATTTTAAAACTTTAAAACGGATCAATTTTGACTCGCAGGACGACATGAAGGTTAACACTGTTTTTCACTGCAGTAAAGCTTAACAAATCAATAATGTACATGCTAGAAATGATCAAATCTGTGAGCCAGTAAATCAGACATTATAAATTCTAGAGCAGCTCATTGTTTACAACTAACAAACATACACATTTGGAAGGCAGCAGGGAAACAGATGTTGGAAAAATGGAAAGTTATTCTAGGTCAGACTAAACTCAACACTGTACCTGGAGAAGAGGCCCTTGAAAAAAGCTTTCACATCAAACTGTGGGTTTGGCATGATGCCTGCGTTCAGGTAGAGGTAGTCCAGACGGTGATACCTGCAAGAGACAATAAAAGGCACAGATGTGTAATTCTGTAACACAAAGAACTGCAATTACACCAATTAGAGCAGGAGAATGTAGATGTACACTACTGTTCAAAAGCTTGGGGTCACCCAGACAATTTCATGTTTTCCATTAAAACTCACACTTTTATTCATGTGCTAACATAACTGCACAAGGGTTTTCTAATCATCAATTAGCCTTTCAACACCATTAGCTAACACAATGTAGCATTAGAACACAGGAGTGATGGTTGCTGGAAATGTTCCTCTGTACCTCTATGGAGATATTCCATTAAAAATCAGCTGTTTCCAGCTACAATAGTCATTTACCACATTAACAATGTCTACACTGGATTTATGATTAATTCAATGTTATCTTCATTGAAAAAAAATGCTTTTCTTTCAAAAATAAGGACATTTCTAAGTGACACCAAACTTCTGACCGGTGGTGTAACTTCCAACTCCTCACCTGAGTCTGACCTCCTGAGCAGCGCTGATGACGGAGGAGATGCTGCTGGTGTCCATCTGCAGCAGAGCGATCTGAGCTGTGGGGTTGGAGGTGAGGAGAGCAGAGCGAGCAGCTTCTGCCCGACGCATGTTTCTGCAGGCCAGACACAGCTGGAGGCCTTCAGGGTCCTGGGAGAGGAGACGCTCACACAGCGCCAGGCCAATACCGCTGCAGGGAAACACACACCTTAGTTTATTATAATGTAAGAGGGCTGGGTGTCTTTGAAAGAGGTAATGTGAGAACTAATGTTAAATACAGATGCGTTTCATACTCTGGGGTTATATTATGGAATGGACTGAGTGATGAGTTGAAACAGTGTAGATCTCTGTTGAGTTTCAAAAAAGCATTGAAAGGCAAAAATAATTAAGGATTACAATGTAAAATGACTGATATGTGAAACGACTAAAGATTCATTTAGAGTAAAATCTTGTGTAGTTTTTTCTTTTTGTCTTTTATTTCTTGTATTACTGACATGCTGGGTGATTCTATGGATTGTACAGGATAGGCAAAATAAGTCTTGGCTTCTGCCTATTCCTTTTTCTGTTACAGAACTTGTAAAAATTATTTTTGTATATTTATATATATGTTTTTTTGTTTGTTTGTTTTTGGGGTTTTTTTTGTCTTTTTTTCTTTTCTTTTTCATCTTTTTTTTCTGAGAGGAAATGTAGCTCATGATGCATGATGTGATAAATCATAATTTCCTCCCAATATAAAATCAATATTTGGAAAATTTTGCAGTTGCATGACTCCTTAGATGTTACTTGATGTCACCATATATTTATTTCCTGCAAGGGTCTCTTTTTATATAATGTTTGAACAAAATAAAATGAGCAACTTGCTGTTTCTGGCTGCCTGTCACCATATTGGTTTCACTCTTTTTTTAAAATTAATTTGCAATGGCTAGCCAATGAGTGGCAGTGCATGAAATGATGCAAAAAGATCCACTGTAGTGATGATGTGCAACTATGCCGTCAAAACTAATGCACATACAAGACAACAGCTTTAGAATAGCTGTACACTGTAGTGACATCTATGCATGAAAGGGTTAACTGGGTTCTCATGTTAGCTAGGACACACTTTATAAAGAGATTTCAAAAAGCCAGTCAAATAGGCATAAATTATACAACATCAATGCTTAAAGTAAGTATCAACAGCCAAAGATTCACCTGGAAAACTGAAAAAAAAGATGCCAACTTTCAGGTTTGCAATAAAAAGCAATAAATATAGTTATTACCTATTTGCTCCTGTCACCAAAACCACCTTATTCATCTTGTTCAGCTCCAACCGGCAGCAAAGAAAAGAAAACGCCACAACTACAGCTAAAAGTCTTCTGAACAACAAGTTGAGTTACTGGTTCAGGGACCGGCTTCCTGTTCTTCGATATCAACTGTTTTCCACGCCTCTTCCTCCGTGTTCTGATTGGTTACCACCGCAGCCGTGCAGCCAATCATATCCTGTTATCGCTCAGCTCCAAGCCCCGCCCACGCAGACAGCATTAAACATTCAGTGGTCATGAATAAGACAAGAGCTGTGCAAGAGATAGAATCCCCTGTTTAAATTTTATTTGTGTTTTGTTTGGCAATGTACACGTTTTTGTTTACAACACATAAAATTTTCTCACTGGAAAAAAAGAAAAGATTTGAGTACAAGGATGCAATAAAACGAAAGAAATTAGGAGTCTGACTGGGTGTTGATATATTTGTGGAGCTATTTGTAACGCTGAGAGGGTTGAAAATGCCTTTCAAAGGTGTTTCTTTCTGCTGAAAAGCACCAAATGTTCGCTCTGTGTCTTTCATTTATGAGACAAATGGGAAAAAAGCCACCAGTAATAGGGAAGAGCCTGTAAATGGAGCTAAATTGGATGAAAGCGTGATTTTCAAGCTGTTGGAGATAAAGCCAGAAAGCACAGATGAAAAAATTAACAGACTCAAAGCAAAAAGAATCCAGATTGCATCAGTAAAAGAGAGATTTAAGCAAATACCAGCAACTAAAACCTGTAGAAGAGTTATTAGTTGTGCTAGATTTTTAGTTTATTATTAAAAGGTGGTGAAAGAGAATCCTTTGTTCCAATCAAACACACCGTTTAGAGTGCATATTCTCATTTTAAATGCATTTCTGATTTAAAAAAAGAGATAATTTTCTCTCTAACTTGTTCAACATCCACCACACAGTCAGTAACATCTTTCTGGAAACACACTAAACACATACAGCCTGGATTCCTGATAGGCGCCTCATTGCAATATCTCATCAATAATCAAAAAACAACTTGTATTATGATCAACTTGAAGACATTCTGCAGCGGGAAAAAAATTGTGTATAAATCAGGAAGAATTACTGCAATAAATCAAATATGATACTCCAAATAGAGAGCATATTAATACACAAATATATCAACAAAACATGAACAGAACAAACACATATGAACATATAAATATTAATACAAAATATTGATATTTGAGATTTAGACCTATCTATTGAAAATACACAGTCATATACACTTCATGTTCAAATCGCTGTAGGAAAACTGCAGGGAGATGAAAATGCTGGATCAGTCGATGCTTCCTTTGTTATTTTTGTTGTTTTGAATGTGTGGAAAGAGATGAGATACTTGAAATATGAAGAAATGTAACAGTAACCGTTTCGCTGCACTTTTCCTTTTTCTACATTCAAGCAGTCTTCCAAAAGAAAACACAACATGACAACGCTGCATGAGTTTAGCTATCAATACTTCAAAACACTGGGAAATTTAAACAAATATTAACATATGACATATATTTTCAAAAGTGCCGACTGTCACTTGCTACATTACATTTTTGGTTCCTCAACACATGTTTCTGTTTAATGGATGGTTTGGTATAAAATATATTTTTTTATATGTCTATAATCATCTTGTTTGTGCTGATTGAACTCAAACTGACAAACACTGAACGTCTCCGTTAGTCCATCTTTGTAGTGTCCATCAAACAGTGTTTCCCAAATCATAGCTTGAAGCCCACAGGAAGCCCCCCGACCCTGTTCCTCAGCAGAAACAAGGTTAAAGCTTAAACCTGGACGGTGTCTGCTACAGAGACGAGCAGAGCGGGAATCACTGTCTGAAACGTTGCACTTGGCTTAAGGTTGTATTTCCAGGAGGGCTTTGTGTATTTCCTGGAAGGAGGGCCGTTCCTTCGTGTTCCTCCTCCAGCAGCTCAGCATGATCTTGTAGAGCGAGTCTGGACACAGCACAGGCTGAGGCAGGTAGATCTGCAGACAGGGAGGAGTCATTAACTTGAATTAACTCAGGGAGTTAGTGGTACACTGGAAAAAATGCCCCTCTCAAAACAAGAAGAGAAACTTATTTCAAGGAACTTTTACCTTGAAATAAGTGAAAAAATCTGCCACTAGAACAAGTGAAAAATGGTTTGGTAAGATTTCTTGAAATAAGATATGATATTTAGAATCTTGAGATCTTAAAATTAGCTGGGAAAACTTATTTTAAGCTATGTTTTACCAGGATTGTCAAACTTAGGGGTCTTAAAATAAGCCAGATATGCTAAAAAAAAAAAAAAAAAAAAGTTTTTCACTCAAAAATAGATTTTCACTTTCATGTAACCTCCTAATTTGAGATGTATTAACCCTCCTGCTGTCTTCATTTATGGGCACCAAAAAATATTGTTTCCTTGTCTGAAAAAAATACAAAAATTCAGCAAAAAAATTCCCCAAATTTCTGAAAATTTGCAAAACCTTCAGGAAGAAAATTCCAATAATTCCTAAAAAGTTTCCCTTAAAAGTTTTATTTAAAAAAAAAAAAATCATCCAAATTTGGCAAGAAAATTCTTGTAAATATTTTCAAAAAATGAGTAAAAATCTTCCAAAAAAATCCTAAAAATATCTAAAGTGATTCCATATATATCAGTAAAACTTCTAATATTTTCTTTAAGAACATTCACATAAAAATCAACCAAAATCTAGTGAATTTTGCTGGATTTTGGTTGATTTTTTTTGTGAATGTTCTTAAAGAAACATTTTTAACATTTCCTTTTTTCCACTAAAAAATGTTCAAAGATTTCCCAAAAATGTTGAAAATGTGGACATCAGAAGTTTCACTGTGGAAATTTTTTTTCTCCCCACATTTTCAAACTTTAAAACGGGTCAATTTGACCCACAGGATGACATGAGGGTTAAACTTATTTTGAGTTTTCTTGTAAAATTCAACTCAAAACAAGATAATTTCAAGATTGTTTGACTTAACAAGATATTTAAGATGCACTGTCTTAAAACAAGTCCCTCCATCTGCTGAAATGTCTCTTGTTAAGTGAATTTATCTTAAATCAAGTGGGATGAGACATTTTGGCTAAAAATAAGACAAATAGACTTGGTAGGATTTTGAGTTTTTGCAGTGTGTTAGCAGATGTGAGAAAATGTGCGGATTCGTAGACTCACCTGTCGTTTCTGGTCCCTGAAAAACTCCCCTGTGTTTTCTATCACCTGCTCATCAGTGAGCTGAGAATACGGCTGCTCCTTGCAGAAGTTTAGTATCTCCCACAGGGTCACGCCAAAAGCCCACACGTCACTCGCTGTGGTGAATTTACCCTAAACAGCAAAACATGATACGGATGATTTATTGTAATATAGCTGAAAATTGGGTGCCTAGATAGTTCAGGTGGCTGAGCAGGCGACCCATAAACAGCGGCTATAGTCCCTGATGCAGCGGTCATGGGTTCAAATCCAGCCCATGTCATTCTCCCACTCTTCTACCCACTGTCCTATATAAAAAAGGCCCTTATACACATATATAGCTGGAAATCAGTGATTCTTTTCAACAACTTATTGTTTGTTTTTTTACAGGTTTTCTTAAATTACAGATGTAAATCACTATTTCTTATATCAGTATGTTTCCATATGGGGGAATCTGTGCTATATCACTATGTGCAATTGTGGTTTTTGTCGCATTCAAACATTATTTTTTTTACTGTTCAATATCCAAATATCCACACATGAAAAATCACTACTTATTGATCATTTTTGTTCATTCTTATTTCTTACTGATGTCCCCTACATGTTTGCTTTGTCCCTTTTGCTGCTGTAACACCACAAATATCCCCACTGTGGGATTAATAAAGGCTTATCTTATTCTTATCTTAGTAAAATCACAGAGAACAAAGTCAAATGTATTTATTTACAAGTTAACCCTAAAAAATAAAACAGGGAAAACTGAAAACTTGTACAACCTCAATTTATACAAATGGTAATTTGTTCTGTCACAATGTTTGACCAAAAATTATATTGTTTTACTGTTTTTAAATCACCAAAAAATATAATTATGGTAAAGATATTTGCTGGTATTTGAAAGAAAAATTATTTACAAAAATGAATAGAAATGTTAAATAATTTTTTACCTGCTACTTAATAGATTTTCCTTGTTTTGTTAAATTACAGAAGGTAACCTCTAATAAAAATCATAAAAATAGGTATTAATTGTGGCTGTAAAAAGAAAAAAAACAAACGCAAAACAACATAAAAATTAAACCTGTACATAATGTTCACATCAAAAACTGATATTTTTACATAAAATCAATTCTTTTACATTGTTTGGTCATAAAATGAAACAGTTTTATTATATTTATTTTTTTTTTTATATCTTCTTACATTTTTTGAACGTGAATTTCATGTTTATTGTTTTTATAGATTTCTCTTTACAAGCTGTACATATTTTGAGTTATTTGTAGAAGAGAATCTTCATTTTCTGCTACTTTATACTTCAGGATACTTTTACTCCACCACAGTTATTTACTAGTTTTAGTTACTAGGCAGATTTAGTTTAATAATACAAAATAAAATAAGCAAATAAATGATTATGTAAGATTACAGATTAAGATAAAACATCACAATTACCCAGCAGATAAACTACATAAAGACGATAAATCGTTAAAAGCTCCAACTTTAAAGTGATGTAGACAATAATGCATCACTAATTTTAATCTAATAATAGGCATTATGCTGAAATAGGTCATTCAGCAAAATGAGTACTTTTAGTTTTGGTAGCTGGTGTACATTGTGTGAATACAAAAGTATCATTTAAATTTTTTGAAAATTTTGTTGAATACTTTTGTACTTTTATTGAAATCTGAATGTAAATGATTGACTTTTACTTGAAACAGAGTATTTCTAGATGGTGGTTTTGGTACTTTCACTGAGATCTCTTTCCACCTCTGCTGAAAATATACTACACTGGTTAAATTCCATAAAATACAAACATAAAACAAATGTTCGCAGCTCTCCTCACCAGCAGGATGCTCTCCCAGGACATCCAGCGTATGGGCAGCACCGCTCTCCCCTGGATGCGGTAGTAGTCACCGCTGTACAGGTTCCTGCTCATGCCAAAGTCAGCTATCTTTATTGTGTAGTTTTTGCCCACCAGGCAGTTCCTTGTAGCCAAGTCGCGATGGACGAAGTTTAGTGAGGAGAGATACTTCATCCCCGAGGCTATCTGAGTGGCCATGTAGCACAGATTGTTGAAGCTGCAGAGGAGACAGATAATGTTATGTGCTGAAAAGGAACTAAAAACATATACATACATCATAAAAAAAATCTGTAAAATAATACAAAAAGCACTGACACTGGCTTTTGTAAATTAAGACTCCGCAGCAAACTAACCCATGTCCAAAGCTAAATAAATAAATAAAAGGACATTTTCTGTATTTTGTTTTACCTATAGCAAAAAAAAAAAAAAGGGCAATATGTAGAAAATTATTAGTGTACAAATAGTAAAAACAAATAGGAAATGTTTTGCATTGGAGATTGGCTACAATATAATGGTGTATCTGTAGTGAAAAACAGGACATCTTTTGTTAATAAATGGTATATCTACAGTGTAAAAAATAATATAAAAGAAACTTTTCTGTTAATGCATAGGTAACCTGGTGTAAATTAAAAAAAAAAAAAAAAAACAATATTTTTTGTCAATACAACACCTACAGCACTAAAAAATAAATTACCACTTCTTGTAGGTGAATAATGTTCTGTGATTAAAATACATGTTTTATATTAACTTAATTTATCTTTAACATCTATCTTAAGTTATGTCACATTTTTGTAAAAATACTAAACTAAAAAGGGGAATTTACTTTAACTCTCCAACTTTGCTGAGTCATTGCATTATTTCTTAAAATTATACAAACATGAACAAGGACAAGATAAAATTTTGCAATTGCAAAGTGCAAATACATGAAAATACACCCATGAGTCATGCAGTATGGACATCTGCTAATAAAATATACAGTCAAACAAATGTAAATGCACAGATGGAGTGTACTCACCTGACAGTCGGTGCGTTGCTCAGCAGAGCCAGTTGTCCCTCTGGTTCGTGGCGGGACAGAAACTGGTTGAGATCTCCGTTCTCCATGTACTCTGTGATCATACAGAGAGGGTCGCTGTAGATGCACACAGCCAGAAGGCGAATGATGTTGGGGTCCTTCAAACGCGACATGATCTTTATCTCTTTCAGGAAGTCGTTCCTACAAAACACACAAAATAATTTACACAAGTTAAATGATTGACTTGACACTGACGTGAGCCAGAATCATATTAACTGCACATTTAGTCTTTATTATTTGTTTAGACGTGCCATACCTTGCGTTTTTGTTGGCATCTGAACGCAGCATCTTCACAGCCACTAAGACTGGCTGGTCCTCGGGGATGTCAAACAAAAACTCTTTATTCATAAACTCCTGCATTCCCTCTGCTTCACACAAGTGGACCTAAAGAGAGAGCAGAGGAGTTAAAGTCATAACTTTTATCTTATTTAAACCTGTTACTACACTTGTAGTCTCACATAACCAGACCATAACCAGCACTGTGTAGAATGGTCTGACTATTCCTCATTCAGACTTTACAACCAACACTGCTCCCCGTAGCTAGCACACTAAAAACTGTCATATTTCTCAATGATGCAACATCAACACATTCCTGGCTGTGAATTATGAATATTTTGTACCTTTAAAAACCCTGTGCAATAGCTTTTTTTCTCAATTTATATCACTATTTTTCCACTGCGGACAAATCTGTGCAATATTAATACATTCCTCAGTATTTCTATATATGAAAGAATCTTGGCAATACTACCAGCAATGTGTGTAATATTGTTATTTTTAGAACTAGTACTTTGGTTATATTTTTTATTTTTTGTACTGATTTAATGATTGGACTATCCCCGTTGCTGCTGTAAGACTGCAAATTTCTCCACTGTGGGTTTAATAAAGACTTATCTTCGTAAAATCACAGAAAAATATTATGTTAAACATAAAAACAACAAGCTAAAACTGTAAATGAAGAACCAAAAATCAGTATTTTTACAAATGGTAATTAGTTCTTTTCCTGTGTTTGACTATAATATTATGCTGCATTTCTGCATTTAAACAGCTTAAAATATTAGTGAAGTAGAGTATATCTGTAATTATTGGAAAGAAGAATTTTGTATATGAAGGATTAAAAAGTTGTAAATAATTTTTTCTGACTGCCATGTTACAGATTGTTCTTGTTTTATTGAATTACAGGTAATAGCTAGCAAAAATCACCAAATATCTTATCTTATCTTATCCTGCTATAAGGACAAAAACAAAGCTCTTGTGTGTTTGTATTTCTTTAAATCAGTCATAACTGTCGGGCGAAGAACCAGATGTAGCGACAGTCTTCATTTAAAAAACTGGCGAAAATAGTTTCAGAGGAACCAAGGTACCATAAAACTAGCAGGGCTGCCTTGTTACATGATCCAAACTTCTAGCAAAACTTGGTATTTTCAGTTTGTAGTTCAGATTTCCAGTAGCAAAACACATTTTGTAAAAAGTAACCCACAGAGAGTGTAAGGGGAGGAGAAAACCTTATGAAATCTGCAGCCAGCGGCAAGCCTATACCCAACATCTACATGTGGTGAGTCAGATGGTTGCACAAACCTCCCCAAACTGGCCTTCTCCCAGCTTCTCTTTAAACGTGAGCAGTTTTCTTGGGAACTCCTCAACGGCGACGTCCTTCCCTGACAACAGGTCCATGGTTACTGCAGGGATGGCGTACGTGTTGCTTCCCGTCACACCTTGCAGGTTCACAATGTCCGCCTCTGCATAGTGAGGGACGCCATCCTGGACCACGGTAGTCGTGGTGGTGGATTTAGAAGCTGCTGTGCTGGTGGAAGCTGCAACACAACATGAGAGACTGTAACTACAAATCTTAATACTTTAAACACAGTTACTGTCTGGTTTGATTTGTGAGTCAGCGTACCGGGTTCTTCTGAGCTCTGAGCAAACTCCGGCAGCTTACATATGAGACGTGACGGTTCCTGGTAGTCGGGACCGAGAGGGAAGATGCGCTCGTAGGTGGAGTTAGATTCCTGTTCGCTGTTTGTGCTCAACTGGTTGTGGTTGTAGCCAAATGTCTCACTCTGTATTGACAAACTAGCAGTTAGTTCATCGTCCAGCATCCGACGAGAGGCCTAGAATGAAGGATGTAGGGGTGAAGGAACACATCTGACCATCTCCCAGAGGAAAATTTCAACTGAAACGTACAGATTGATCAATGGAGTGGTGCTGAAGGGATTCATTGAGGTTAGTCCATCTCAAATCATAAGGGTCTTCGGTTTGACCATCTCTGAATTGCTTGAGTCTTTGTTATCATAAACTATGGACGTTTAAAATGGCACCTATGTAATTTTACATTAATATAGCGATTACTTTCTGAGATTGTTTTTTGTAATTGTCCATCAACCCACTATTTGCAAACAGAAATGTGAGGCTACATTTGGATGACAGTATCGACAGAACTAATAGATAAAACCCTGATATTTATTTCTCAGCATGCCATTGATTTAAAATCTGCAATATTGGACAAGGAAATCAAATAATCTTCAAATATGGATGAGATAAAATATGGAAACAATTGAAGTCATCATGAAAAGCCCCATCTTTGAGCACACGTTAACAAAACAATTAATAATGAATAAGTTAAGTAGTGATATTTTCTGAGCCAAATGTAGTTATTTGTCACAAAAATACTAAGCAAAACACAGAGTATTTTTTAATACTAAATGTTTTTTTTCACCAAATTTTTTTAAAAATTATTTTTGTTGGAACTTTCATAACTGATCAAGAAGGAATGGCAAGTTTTACCACAGAAATCGAACAGATTTCTGGGGATTTAACATGGTTGTCCAAATATAAGTAAGAAAAATAATTTCTGAATATAGCGTTGTCAATGGAACGATGAGGAACAACCGTGAAAAATTCAGGCTTTTATTTTGAATAGTTCCTAAGATATCATTGTTCAAAACATAACCTCAAATTGTAATGTGCGAAAGAAGAAAACGTGCGAAAAGTAGGCAGTTTTTAAAGCTTTTTCTTCTCAGTAAGTGTTTGATGTACAAGCTAAGATTCACTAATATCTTTATAAATATCCAGATTTTATGCTATAAAATCCTCAGGCAAATCAGAGATGGTCAAGCAGAAATCATTCTAAAAATGTGATGATTTGAGATGTAACAACCCTTTGTTTTGCATAAATCAAGATGCTCACCTTCTCCAACATCTTCTGCCACACCTGCCTCCACAAGATGATGACGATGATGGCCACAAGGATGAAGATGATGGCCACCAAGCAACCGATCAGAATCCGGGTGTTGCTGTCGTCTACTTTGTGGGTGGGGTCTTCTTCTGGGGAGGGACAGTCAAGATTATGAAGACACTGTACTTTCTGAACAGTGTGTGGAGTCCATATTTGCCAGTGAAATCAGTTGCGTTCACTGACCTGGTTGCGAGGGTGGCAGTCCTGTCTTTGGTGGAGCCAGAGTTGTGTTGTACATGGCTGTATCTGAAAGGGCGGATGGCACACAGATGATCAGAAACTAACCAATGTCATCAGTTTTTCTTGAGGGATTGCAAATACTTACTAAAATAAAACAAAACCCTGAAGACTCTGAACCTTCAAACCTGCCAGGGAGTTCCAAAGGAATGTTGTGTTTAAAAAGTCACCAAAATGACACCATTTACCAGAGTCAGAAACTGTACAAACTAAAAGAATTGTCGGATTTTCAACTCTTGAATGCTCTTGAAATAATCATACGTGACGTGCAGCTCAGTCAGGAAAATTAATCAAACCTGAACATGAAATTGTAATATTTAATCAAAATCACTTTATTCTACAAGCCCATTTAAAAATTAAACAAATAACAACAAAACCTTTGCTTTAAACATATTCTGTAAAATACATAAAATTCTGTGCTCCTTGGTATAACTGTGAAGTCATTAGTGACTGAACTGCAACTAACAGTTATATGACAAAAAATTCAGGGACTTTTCTGCTAAAGTGGGCTGAACTGCAGGCCGTGTATACGACAGAGCACAGAGTAGACAAGTATGGAAACAAATATATTAAAATTAAAATATCTATTGCATGTGGAGCTGCTGCTTTTAGCCATTTTTAACATCCATTGGCACTGGGAAAATGTTGTAAATGCATATTGATTTTTTTTTTCAATTTTTGCAAAATCAGACATAGAAATACTTTATTTATCCCTGAGGGAAAATTACTTATGTTACACTTGATTCCATTTAAAGTCTTAGAAATCAAAGTACCAGAAAAAAATATGAGATAAACATGAGTAGAAAAACATACCCTAAAAATATAAACATAAGTAGACAAGTGTACATATAAAATGTAAAAATGTACATTGTACAAGGAAAATAAAAATATAAGTTAACATGCACTAAATAATAATAGTTATAATAAATAAAACAAAATTTAACTGTCATTTTTTTCTTATTTAATGATTCATGATCATGATACATTTTTCATACTGCATAAAATAAATTTTTGAGGTGTTATATTTATTTTGAAAAAATTGCCCAAATGAGCAAAAATGTGACAGGAGCAACTAAAAACACCCAGAAACTATTTGGTGTTCAGAGGGTAAAAGTGTGAGCTTTAATACATAGAATAGAACGACTAGAAGGAAGCATCTTACTGCAATCACAGAAGGTTCTTCGTACCTGACTGGAAGGTGATCTCACTGAACATCATCCAGGCATCAGCAAAGTAGAACTGGCACTTGATGGCACTGGCCATGTGATTGGCCAGGTTGACGGTGACAAAGCGGGCGCTGGGGTTCTTCTCGTCCACCACCGGGCTGAAGGTGAGCGGTGTGGCCTCCCAGTCCGACTCCGAGTGGAAGTAACAGACCACCTGGCGGAAGGCCTTGACGTGCCGAGAGAACATGTTGTTGCAGTGGACCTGAATAAAAGGCACATGGGGAGGTTTTTAGCATTAACAGCATGAAACACTGGTGGGGAATCATTCATGAGAAACCTCACCTTCATGGTGGTAAAGTTTCGTGTTCGGTCGAACTCAAACATTATTTCAACGTATCCACTGGGGAAGCTTTCGTTGTTCCAGCCCACATAGTCGTATCCAGGCCAAACGTTGTAGACATGACTGAGAGTGAAGTCGTCCAGACCACAGACTCCATCCGTCAGCTGGCCCAAACCTTCAGTCATACTGAGAAACAGAACAGTGGCTTTAAGAGGCAGAAGAGGACATCCAGCCCAGGTTCCAACAACGTTCTGAGAAAGTTCTGCAAAGTTCCAGTGGTGTCTTCAAGTGGAAGTTTAATTTTCGTTCCCAGAAAATTCTTCTTAAAAGTAGGATAAGTGAAGACATTTTAAAAATGTTTGGTTTATGTCCAAATGTTCTCAGAACTGAATGTCACAATGAGAACATTCTCCCTTTGTTATCATGTGGCACTGTGGAACGATGTGGAACCATTTTGTCGATTTTTTTGTGTTCCCTAAACAACATCCCCATAAAGTCCTCAGAACATTGCAGCCAGAATGTTTGTTAATATATCACAGTACAAGAACGTCTCATCTGAAGTTTCGATAACATCTTGAAAATGTATTGTTTGAATGTTGCATTGAGAACATCCTTCATTTGTTATCACTATGGAGATATCTTATAGAAGAATGTTCTATAAGGTGTTTCCTCAAGAACATTTCCAAAACATCATGAGGACATTACATCCAGAATGCTCCACCTTTGCGAATATATCATATTAGAGGAACATTTTCTAAAAATCAACTCAGGCCTTGACAACATCTGGAAAACATTTTTTGAATGTCGGTTTGAGAACGTTTCTTTGTTGTTATGGAACATCATCTGTGCAACATCTTTTGAATGCTGATGTTAAAGGAATGTGTATAAAACACTCTTGTATAAAAACATTTTCTCATCGGAGGCCTCAAAAACATGTACAAAATGTTATCTGAATGTTGGTTTGAGAATATTTTTCCTTTGTCATCATGGAACACTGTGAGAGTTTTATTAAAAACAAAAGTTCTATGATGTGTTCCTTCAACAACATCCCAAAAACGTAGTTGCAGGCAGGATGTTTCACCTTTGTTAATGTATCAGATTACTCAATAACATCTGGAAAGTATTTTTTAAATGTTGGTTTGTGATCGTTTCTCTTTTGTTATTCCTGAACATCATTTGTGTTTCTGACAACATCCTCTTAATGTTGACATTAAAATTTTATGTTAAATTTACTGGAACATTACAGGAAATTAAAGTGTTCTTAAAACCTTGTTTGAACATTTGACTAAAATATTTTCATTAAAAAATCACTCCAGCGTGTTGGTAACGTTATCCAGTGTTGTGGGAACGTATCCTGCTAACTGGGAAGCAGCACTTCTTGTGTTCAAAGTCTCAACACATCTGTCTTCCACCACTAGGTGGCAGCATCGCCAAAACCAACTCTGTCCTGAGCTTTTGGCTGCTCTATTGTAATCAGGCCATTTTCTTTTCCCTCTTGTCTGTTTCCTTGACACAGAAATGAGGTTTTGTGTCATGGAGGACATTATTCACTGTGCCATAACCCAAACACTACTGTCAACAAAAGACCCTGATTGGTTCATTCCGGTTTTGAAACTTTGCAAGGACGGTTGACTCAGTCATTCCCATGAGGTGTTGCCTAACAGTAAACCACCATGACCCACTCACCGCCTTCTGTCTCTTGGCTGTCTCCATGGTGACCAGGAAACAGCACAAAGGAAGGACTGATGATAGATGGATGGAAAAAGGAAAAGGAAAAAGGTGAGGAGGAAACCTCACCTGTGGATGATGGCTCCATCGTAGACGGAGTCATTGACATAAACAGGGTAGGCAGGGAGGCTCATCTGTTCTCCTGCTGGAGCGTTGTACGAAACCAGACCATCTAAACAACAAAGAGAATTATTCATTTTTAAAATCAGTCTGTCTGCTCCAACCCCGGGGACCGCCCACATTCATGAAACCATTGTTTAAAACCACAAAGTTTGTTTGAAACTGGAGTTGGGAATTTGAGGTCACCATAGTTACCAACATGCCAAACTGCACAAGGCATGGGTGGAATTTTCCATTTTGTGTAATACAGAAAAAATAATTGTCTAACTTAATAAAGCTCAAGGACCAGCAGGCAGAGGATGTATATGAGATGTTGAGGAGCAGAATGTGGGAAAATGGTTTAATGGAGGGTCTCAATCTGTTTACTGTCTGCAAAATGTCAAAGAATGTGGAGCTGAGAAATGAAAGAATTAAAGGACAAAGCTAATAAAAATGCACTTAAAGCCACAAACCTCCAATGGAGACATGGTGATCTTTACTGCTTTCTGATTTTCTCTTCTTTGGCTTCCTTTTCCTCTTCTACTCTGATTAGATTTCAATTTAACCTTAATAGCTTTTGGCTATTTAAACAATTCTGTATGTCTACCCAACAAACTTTTCAACCACACCGGATTTTCCAGAGATCATTCTTCTAATTCTGGTTTGAATTTGTCTGATTTTAACTAAAGTTGTCTGTCCTTGTGTTATTTTTGACTTTATTTTTACATCTGGATCTTTTTTGTATTTTTTAAATTGGAATTGGACTGTTCTTACACTCTTTTGCTTTCTTTTTAAATGTTGCAATACACTGTGCAAACAATTTGAATTGCCTTTATCTATGAAATGTGAAATAAACTTTGATTGCCTTCACATTCAAACAACATATGCAACCTATATAACCATGCTAACTAGTGACTTTACCTAAGCAGCTTTTAACTGATACTTGTCGTGCACAGAAAACATAAAACTCCATCATAAAAACAAAACAAAAACACACATCCTGCAATTCGGCTGCTGTTGTATGTTTGATTTTGAGCCAAAACTATGTGAAGATAAAGAAAAATAACTGAAACTCTATGGTAGTGGGCTCCAAGTAAATGAAAAACAAACCTAAAAAGTGCTTTTATTTGAGGGTAATGGGAATATAAAGCATTTTGAAAGATATTTTTGTAGTATGACTCCTATGTATGATAGTGTTGTTTCAATGTTAAAGGGCTGCAAATAATGATTATTTTCTTTGTCAATTCACCTGCTGATGATTTTTTTTCATTAAACAACTACTTTTTTGGTGCATAAAATGTCAGAAAATGGGGTAAAATATTAATCACATTGCTGAAAGCCAAAAAATGATGTCTTCAAATGTCTTGTTTTGTCCACAACCCAAAGGTGTTTAGTTTACTGTCACAGAGGAAGAAAGAAACCAAAAATATTCAATATTTGATTTTGACTTTCTTTCTTGAAAAAAACACTCAAACTGACTGACAATCAGCTTATCCGCTTAATAGGTGACAACTGATTGATTAATTATTGTAACTCTGTTGAACATTAACTATTGCTAGCTATGAAAAGGTGAGAGGGAATCAGTGAGAGGGAATCAGTTGACCCTTGCTATCTTTATGGGCTCAAAGGTGAAGTTTGGTGCTTCAGCTGAGTTTGTCACTCATTAAATCTCCTCCATTTTGTCTGCAGATTCTCAGTCATCCAGGTCATGGAAACAGCTTGAGTAAACTTCTCTTTTTGGTTCTTGAAGATGCTTCTGCAGTCCTGCCAGAACTCACCGAGCCACTCGCAGCCGTAGAGCTCCACTCTCATGCAGACGTTCATTGAGTGATCCGTTACTGGCATGAAGCGAACGAAGCGAGCGATGATGGGCGGCTCCAGGTCTTTGAGGACGATGTCATAGGCGTTCCTGTTTCCTTCAATTACCTGCATGCAAAGCAAACAACGCCATGACCTCCAGGAAGACACACAGTAATGATAGAGAATGACTGAGTTTGCAGTCTGGATGATAACAACATACCAGCCACCTCAGGAATTAATGAATCAGTGCATTCTATTATCTATTATCTTCATAAATACAGTCACAGCAATGACAGGCCATAAAAATCTGCTTGTTATAAAGGTCAAACTAGATTGCACTGTGACTCATAGGTTGATTTACCTGCTTGCCCTGCCTGTTCCTCCACGAGATCCAGCGTCGGCCGTCTCGACTGTACTTGATCTTGTACATCTGGGCGAACTCGTTGCCGATGCCTCCAGCGTGGCGCCCCTGGGTGCCCACGAGGGTGATGAAGTGCAGCGAGCGCAGGTCGATCTGGAGGAACTCCTTCAGGCTATCCGGCTCCACGGTTATCTCCGGACACCAGGCACCGTCGCCCTCCTCACAGTCCAACCTGGAGCGAAGAAAGAAAGCCAGAAAGGGATGGAGGGAGGTGGATGATCACATTAGAATTACAGCAGGAAAGGGAAAAGTAGGCCAGAATGGGGAGGAAAGGGAGCTCCAGTTCTTACAGCCTCTTATAAAAACACCTCGGTGAAAAGCAGCATCGTAAATTCATCCTGAAGTGTTAATTTTGGGCAAGGGGCTGGCAGGGGGAGGCTAAAAAATACGACCGGGATGGATGGAGGAAAAGTGAATTACATCATTATCCTGATACTAACTGAAGGCCACCCACAGCACAAGCACGCCCCCTTAATCATGTGGCTGCAAGTTGAACTGATACCCCAGTTTGTGGTTTTTACCGCAAATAAACAGGCACCTTGCAGGATAAACCAGCCACACACAGGCTCATTATCAGGGTAAACACACTCTGAAAGACCTACCTGCCGTATCTGGCCGCGGTGGACTCAGACCACTGGCTGGAGGCCGAGATGTCCTCATCCTGGATCTGACCTGATGACATCCCCAGAGGGTACCGACACACACCTGGGACACCACAGCATCCATTAGAACAAACAACCGAGACACGAATCACTGAGCAGAGGAGCAGATGATGGAAACTGTCAGTCAAAAACCACCAGATGAGCATCCATCTTGGTGTTTGTTCACCATAGCCACAAACAAGAAGAGTCGTGATGACTGACTCTGCTGTTCATGAGAAACACTTTTGTTTATCGGCACTTTTTAAAAGCAGTAATCCTCCTTTAGCTCACTGTAGTCCACTTTTGACTATGCAGTTTTTGGAAAGGCAGGAATTACACGGTGGCCTTCAATCAGGAAAATATGATGTTTCTGTTGGTTTCCTCGTTTTTTTTCACAAGGCAAACTGTGAAAAAGATTTGTCATGAGGGAAAGATGGCAGCCACTGAACCTTGAGATGGAAAGATTGGCACTGGTGGAAAGTAACTAAGTACTTTAACTCAAGTAGAGGAGTCCAAAAAGTCGCGAAAATACGTGAATGGATCCTTTTGTACAGTTGCCTTCTCCTACTCTGCTGCAGCAAAGATGGAAATATTGCACTTGACAATATTAGTTGCAACATATTTGGCAGAATGTGATTTTAAACAAGGACCATATTCAAGCCAAGTCAGTTTTATTTATAAAGCACATTTACGACAATAGGAGTTGACCCAAATTATAAATAGCAAGCCATGAGACATTAATGCAATGGATAAAAAGACAAATTAGAATAAAACACAGTGAAATAAAGAAAAATAAAGGATATATCTAAAAAAATATATATATTAAATATGATACATTACCATCATAACCAAAAACAGGCTGTAACAATGGTGGGGATCATTTTGACCTCATAATGAGTACTTTCACTTTTACTAAGATAAATACTTTTATTCTAATTCTTAGTAATATTTTTGATACATTTTTGGAGGCAAAACTATAAAAAAAGAACATTTTTGCTAGTTAACTGCATTTTTTCTTCAACTTTTATGATTATATGGTTTTGTTAAATTACAGGTGATAACTAGTAAAACCACAGGAGAAAAAAACTTTCATTTACATGTCGACTGTAAAAAAATGAGTAAAAATAAAGAATAAACTGATTTAAAAACAAGTGAAAACTGTGTATAATGACCACATTAAAAATCATTTTTAATAGTAATTTGTTCTTTTGCAATGTTTGAAAAAAAGTGGTTATTTTAAAAATTCTACTCAAATTAGCAAAAATATTGATATATATTATTTGAAAAAAGTATGCATCCAAAGGATTGGAAAATGGTAATTATTTATTTCAACTGTAATTTTACTGATTTTTCCTGTTCTGTTAAATCACAGATAATATCTAGTAAAATGTCATTTTAAAAAGCATTAATTTATGTGAACTGTAAGGAAAAAAATATATCCAAAAATCTGTATTTTTACTAATTCCAATTTGTTCTTTTAGAATATTTAATCTTAATGTATACTGTTTTGATATATTTAAATCAGCTAAAATCACTGTTTTACAGATATTTGTCATTATTTTTACAGCTTTTGCAGTATATTTTGGTACCCTACTGCCACCTCATCACAGCTTTTCCCTTTTTTTATAGCGGTATAGTTTAGTTGTTCATTTAAGTTCTTTTACTTAAAGAAATGGTTTGTCCGTTTTGGAAATATGCTTATTTGCTTTAATTGCTGAGAGATGAGAAAAATGTACCACTCATATGTCTCCATTCAATATGAAACTGTGGAAACAGCTGGTTGTCTCGGTCCAAAAGATAAATAAATTCATCCACCAACACCTCCAAAGCTCAATCATCAGCAGTGAATCTTGTTTGTTTAATCTGCACAAGACACAAAGTGTGAAAATGAAGAGTTGTGGTTCTACAGCTCAGTTATTTATTGAATGACTCTTGTCAGACTCATGGCCAAGTAACACAGAGATACTAGTGAGGTATCATTCTTCTCATCTAACGTTTGGCAAGAAACCAAATATGAATTTAAACCAGAAATGCAACTGACTTTCCCTTTAAAGTTGACCTGGTGATCCCGTTAGCAACAGTTGCTTATTCAGCAGCTAGAGCGCAACACTGTCCTTCATTTGCAGTCGCGCTTATGGTCACTTATTGGAATGCAAGTTTAATATGGATCTATTTTAGCTCTGATTTTGGTCTCTGCCAAGCACTGAAGGAATATTTGCCATTTTTAGCTGCTAAATGCTTCATTTTCAGGGTTTTGTCTTGGCTCATTATGGCACATAACACATGACACAGCAATGTTCAGTCTGTGTACAATGAAAGCAATGAGTCTGCGCTACTTTGTTGGACAGAAATCTATTTTCCCATTGGTTCTCTCCATTTGATAAACAAAAATGTACAGTATGTTTGAGTAAATGAAACCCTAAGCTTTAAAAACTTATATTTTTAAGTGTAATATTTTGACAGATGTATTGTTGTTTAGCAGATTCTTCCCGTTTTGTTAAATTGCAGATAAAATCCACTAAAACATCACAGAAGAAAAGTATTCATTCACACATTAACTCAACAACAACAGCTTCAACTGTAAATAATGTCCACATCAAAAATCTGCACTTTTATAAATACAGAGTCATTCTGTTACAGTGTTCGTCCACAAAATGACAGTTTTACTGTATTAAATCAACAAAAATATCAGTAATTTACTGATATCAGTCATGATTTTCACCATTTCTTGCAGTTTTAAATGTTACATTATTCCACCGTTTTTTAACACGCTTTTGTTTGTTCTAACAAGATATTTTTACAGTGCAAATAGCAAAACTGGTTTAAATTTTTACATTTTTTAATAATTCTCAATTCTTTTCATTTTTGTACGGTTGGTTTTTCTTTGGTGTGGGCAGATACCTCTTGTGAGGCACCAGAAAAGACTTTATGCAGGAAAACTTCTGACTGGGGTCACCAGCTAATTGCTAACACTGTCTGTTTGAAGCTGCTATTCCTGAAAATGCTGAGATGAGAATGAACCAAAGCAGGACAGAAGGGTAAACAAAGGGCTTAAATTTGCTAAAAAAAAAAGCTCCTTAAAACTGAAAGAAATACTATTTACAATGATTTTAAGCAAAAACTCCCAATTCTTCTTCCACCACTGCTGGTTGAAAGCATGGATTTTGTACTGAATTGTTCATTTTAGGACACAGCTGTCCTAATTTCAATAAAAACACCACTCCTATTAGACAAGAGCACTTCATTTTAAGCAGGAATTTTCTACTAGTGTTTCCACTCTGCTGGTATTTACCTGGTTATCACATTCTGAAGCATGTGGCTCCCCTAAACCCTCTCAGACCAACCACAGCGCTGGTCGGCGTTGAAAATCCGAAACCATACTCAAACATTCACCAGATGCTCTCGAACATTTCTGAGAAAGAAACACTTAATTCCCCGCTTGTGTCAAGAAACCTGGAGAGCGTGATGGATAGTGCGAAATGTGGAGGTGTGTGTACAAACGTATGCACAACTGCACACCGTTTGCTCTGAAATTGTGGTTGCTGTACTGAAATAATAAGCTGGATCCGTTCAGTGTTTCTGCCAGGGCAAACAGTGCTGCTATCGAGCACATGTGCACGAGTTAGTTTGATGGTAAAAGTGGTCAATAGAAGCAATGTGTTCCCGTTTTTTCTGTCCCATCCTTCTGTGTGGTCTCTAACCTCCTCAGCAGCTACAAGAGATTAACAGCAGAATCTTCTCCTCATTCAGACTCAGCGGGCGAGCGGCTAACTGAGCGTAGCATGGAATTAGCTTTTACAAGACTCTGCAGGAATCTACTGATTTGTAGGTGTTTCAACAGGAGAACACTGATAATTCCACCTAACAGGATATGACCGCTCTGCAACCTCGTTTACGCGTGAAAGAGCCATTGGCAAAACTCGATTTCTATGCAGGTTGCAGCTTTTTCAGTGGAAGTTAAAGGTTCGAATGGCCTCTTGTCTCACAGAAAAACCCTTGAGAAGACGCCAGCAACAGCAGAGCTCGAGGTTCAAGGCCTTCTCAGTCCCTCTTTCCTCTTTTTTTCCTCTCTTTCTCTCTTCCTCTTTTCTTGATCTCCTCTAAATATTTGCTCAAAGGCCAAGATGTGGAAAACGTTTGAGAGACTGATGACCTGATACACTCCAGACTCAAACAGAAAAGTGTAGATGCAACCACACACACACACACACACACACATGCTTCGTCTTGGCAGTGACAGCTTGAAGGAGGCACAAACAAAAACTCTTCCAGATGTCCACATTTACCTCCTCTGCCCTCTCATCATCATCATCATCCTCCTCCTCCTCCCTCATCTAACCTTTGTTCCGAGCTGCCCTCGGCCTCCATCATTTATCCTCCCGACTGTTTACACCCCTCCCCTACGCTCCACTCCTATTTCTCTGCTCGCACCAGATCGCTTTGGCGAAAAAATTGACAGACCACATGAACCGAAAAACCGTCCTACTCATCCCATCCTCTAAACAGATTAGTGGTATCCTGAGCTACATGATTACAAAATCATTTCAGCGATAGGTGCGGTGCTTAAACTGCAGCAGCCTGCCTCAAAAGTAAAATCTGCAAATAAATGAACCACAATAATGAGACGACAAAGAACAGGAGTGTTTGAACGTTGATTAGAGTGACAATTATTGACATACAGTTGCCGCAACACAAAGACAGACTGATGCAATACAAAGACATAAAGTTGCTGTAATGGTCTTCGTGTTGCAGCAACACAAATTTCAGACTTCAGCAATACAAAGACATATAGTTGCTGAAATTCATCCTTGTGTTGCAGCAACGCAACAAACCAAAGACATAAAGTTTCTGTATTTGTCCTTGTGTTTCAACAACAAAGCCACAAATAGACAGATTCCAGCAACACAAAAACATGAAGTAGGATGTGGTTAAAGACTCTGATAATGACGCCCATTTTCATCAGTTAAACTTTGCACAATTTGGTGTTTTCCCCAAATTGGTGACTCTACAATATCCAGCTGTGTGTGAATCACTGTAACACATAAAAATAATGGCATTTCCACAGATTTTTGGTCTTCTTGTCAATGTTTAATCACAGTTTGGAGTCAGGAGAAGTAAAAAAAAAAAAAAAAGGAATTTGCTAGAATATGTCTTTCTGTTGTTGTGTTGCTGCAACTCAAAGACAGATTCCAGCAATACAAAGACATGAACTAGGAGAAATATGTCTGTGTTCCAAACCAAAGACCTAAAGTTGCTCTAACAGTCTCTGTGTTGCAGCAACACATTGACAGATTTCAGCAAAACAAAGACATAAACTAGCTGAAATCTGTCCTGGTGTTGCAGCAACACAGCATCAAAAAGACAGATTCCAGCAGGACAAAGACTTTAAGTAGCAGAAATCTGTCTTTGTGTTGCAGCAACACAGCATCAAAAAGACAGATTCCAGCAGGACAAAGACTTTAAGTAGCAGAAATCTGTCTTTGTGTTGCAGCAACACAGCATCAAAAAGACAGATTCCAGCAGGACAAAGACTTTAAGTAGCAGAAATCTGTCTTTGTGTTGCAGCAACACAGCATCAAAAAGACAGATTCCAGCAGGACAAAGACTTTAAGTAGCAGAAATCTGTCTTTGTGTTGCAGCAACACAGCAACACAAAGACAAACACAAGCAAGTTCTTCTTTTTTTATTTCTACTGACTCCAAACTGTGATTAAACATTGACAAAAAGACCAAAAACTGTGGAAAGGCTATTATTTTTATGTGTTTTCGTGATTCACACACAGACGGACATTGCAGAGTCACTAGTCTGGGGAAAACACCAAATTGTGCAGAGTTTAATTGATGAAAATGGGAGTCATTATCAGCCTTTAACCACATCCTACAGAGAGAGGAGACAGGGTTTCAGTATATCGAGCCGGATGTGTGACCGCTCTCCAAAATGTTGGTTTTTGCCGTGTTTATTTATCTACCCAACCCACTCAGAGGTGACCCCTGGGGTGAGCTGTGGGGGCAGTGGGCTGTGTGCGTTTGGACGCATGCACAGATTTACCTCCACCACCCATCAGGCTTCATATTCAGCCACACCGACTAAAAATATCAACCCAGAAAAAGGTGGAAAAATACCAGCCTTGTGTGGTGGAGGAATAAAGAGGAAAGGGAGAGAGAGATGAAGGAGTAATGGACCAAACCTCTCTCTCTCTCTCTCTCTCTCTCTCTCTCACCTCTTGATTTTTTTATTTATTTTTTTGCCGCACCCTGACTACAGAAAGGCCGGTTTGTTCTGTAGCTGTTCAACCACCGACTCTGAATACACACAAACTGTGCAGTCACGGAAGTTTATATTCACATACCTGTCTCTTATATGTCAGTCATGCCAGGTCGGTTTTAGTTATATTGCATCTTAAATCATGACCTTGTGACTTTGCTGAACGCGGCCCCTGTGGTCACAAGCAGG
This sequence comes from Amphiprion ocellaris, assembly GCF_022539595.1. Classification (NCBI taxonomy): domain Eukaryota; kingdom Metazoa; phylum Chordata; class Actinopteri; family Pomacentridae; genus Amphiprion; species Amphiprion ocellaris. The sequence continues at coordinate 37,594,762 of NC_072767.1, forward strand.
AATTACAAGATTACGGTTTAAAGGTGTCTTTGGTTAGTTGCTTTTAGCGCACGATTTCTGGGTATTTTTAGTTACATTTTTACTCACTGTGGCCCCATTTTTTTAACCGCAATATAATGTCCTGCACCTATATTGAGGAACCCAGAAGTAGAGAAAACTCAAAAATGTCTTCTGTGCAGTATGATACAGATAATATGGCATAAATGATATTTTTTTAAAAAAGCAATAATTCAATTATCATGTCAGATGTCTCCAACACAGGATAAATGTTGGCTCTAAATACTATTGATATTAAGCTATTTTCATTTTGAATTTTTCCACACAGCCTGCAGTTCAACCCAGTTCAGCTCTTTGAATTTTTGCCACGGGACTGTTGAACTCAGCAGAGTCACTAATGGCTTCTCCATTGCGCTGAAAAGTGAAGAATTTTTTGTTTTTTTTTCACAATCTGGTTAAAGCAAATAGTTTTTTGAGTGGGTACTTTTTTAAATGAGACATCTAGAAATTACATTTTAAGCTAAGATTTGGTTACATTTTCCACTTGAACATCAGTTAAAAAGTTGAAAAGCAAACAGTTCTTTCTGTTTTTCAGTAAGTTTCGGGCTGTGAGAAATGGCGTCATTGTGGTGATTTTATTTATTTTTTTTTGACGACAGTATGCCTTTCAAACCCACCAGCAGATTTTGGGGTTTAGAGGATTAAAGCTGCAAAAGCTTCAAAATCTAAGTTAAAGCTTCATTTTTATTCATTTATTAAAATGAAACATGCAGGCATGGCTCTACAACAGTATACAGAGGAGCAAGTTGTTCAAAGGTACATTCGACATAGTGAAACATCTTTCTACAGCTGATCTGATCTGCAGAGTTCAGTGAAAAAATGGAAACAGTTAAATATCTATAGTATATGAAGCCTTTGGTTTCTATCTAAAGCATTATAACTCCATCACTCTGCACAGACAACCTTTCTGAGTTAATCTTTGGTTGTTTTTGATTGGGCTTTTTGTCACTTTTTGCCTATTTTGTGTATTATTCTATTTTTTGTTTGTTGTTTGTGTCCATTTTTGACTGTCTTGTACCTATTTTTGATACTTTTTTGGTCACGTTTTGGCTGTTTGTTTGGCTGTTTTCACTGACTGGTTAAAAGACTACACTGGAAAAAATGCCCCTCTCAAAACAAGAAAAACAGCTTATTTCAAGGAACATTTACCTTGAAATAAGTGGAAAAAATCTGCCAATAGAACAAGTGAAAAATGCCTTGGTAAGATTTCTTGAAATAAGATGTGATATTTAGAATATTGAGATTTCAAAATATAGCTTAAAAACTTATTTTAAGCTATATTTTACCAGGATTGTCAAGCTTACGTGTCTTAAAATAAGCCAGACATGCTAAAAAATAGCAGTTTTTCACTCAAAAATAGATTTTTGCTTTCATGTAACCTCCTAATTTGAGATGTATTAAAATTATTTTGAGTTTTCTTGTAAAATTCAACTCAAAACAAGATAATTTCAAGATTGACTTGAGATATTTAAGATGCATTGTCTTAAAATAAATCCCTCCATCTTGCTGAAATGTCACTTGTTAAGAGAATTTATATTTATTATTTATATTATTATTAAATTAAAGTGGGATGAGACATTTAGATTAAAAATAAGACAAATAGACTTGGTAAGATTTTGAGTTTTTGCAGTGTACTTGTATTCTGATATGAAAGGCGCCACAGTGAACTTCCTTTAGCATTCTGGCATCTTCTAGCTCGTCTTAATCTTACAGCCAACAACTTTACTGTTTGGTTCTGCTAATTTCTCCTTGTGTCTGCTGATGTGTACAAGTAAACAGGAAACTGATATCTGACACATAATAAGGTTGATATATTAAACCAATTTGGGCTGTAGTAGCATAAAGCAGTACTTTATTATTTCCACTTGCCCAATGTAAGCTTGTTAATGCTTTCAAACATCACATAGTTCCTGTTATTGCAGTGATATATGTGCTCTCTCAATATACTGCATCCATCCTCATTCATTCAAGATTTACTCTAAACATCCTCACCAGAAGAAGCCCACACAGTAATACTACTGCAGGATACTTGGCCGCCCTGCTCCCGTCTCCTCCCTCTGCACAGTGAAATAAAGTTCGCCCACTCACGAGCAAAATGGGAAAGACAGGGATGGTATAACTCCATTGCTTGGGAATTTTAAACAGGGGAAAGTTGGCATCACTCAACATCTCAGCTCCACTAAATTCAGCCATGAATATTTCCAGACTGTGGAAAAACGACCCTCTTTTTCTCAATGCGGCACAACTAAAGCATTAGACAGAATTATAGGTGGATATAACCTGCTTCCATATATTAGAGCAGGTTGAGATTTGAGCTTTTAGTGACAGTGGAGGTGATTTTTTAAATGTAATTGCAAAGTGGAGAATCCACCTGGGTCAGATTATACAGATACAGAACACTTGAATTGCAAACTTGTTGAACTTTGACCACCATCAGATGCACAAACAGTCCTTTCCATGAATTATGAGTGGTCAAATACTGGGAATTGCACACCACACACACACACACACACACACACACACACACACACACACAGACACACAGACACACACACACACACACACACACACACACACACACACACACACACACACACACACACACACACACACACACACACACACACACACACACACACACACACACAAAAGCTGTGGAGAAAGACAGAGCCTATTTGAATGGACTTTCCTGCTGTCAGAATGTCTGGTATGCATTAGCCACAGACTCCAGTGGGATAGCTGGATCCACAGCATGCGTGTGCACATGCGGGTGTATGCATGCGAGCGCAAACACACATGCACAGACGAAAACAAGGGAAAGAAGACGGACAATAGGGAGAAACTGGAGGCAAACACAGAGGTCCTTAAGTGTAACCGAGAAGATGTCTTACGAAAATACCCATGTTAGAAATATTTCAAATCCTAACTGGTTAAAGATGGTACATATAGTTAAATAGGTCAGAAATGCAGCTATTATTAGACATGTGTAAGGAGACATATGCCTGAATGTAACCACTATTATTTTAGTAAAACTCCCTCTAATGTCTATCTCAGCCACTCTATTTATTTTCTCACTTTTCTTTAAACTCCTTATAAAACTCTCTCTTTCATTCTATTAGGTTTGGCATAAAGAATAAGTGAATGAAAAGCAGAAGAAGTCAGATTTGAGTGTGATTTTAGTGTAGAAAACAGCTGTCCTGCTTTAAAAAAATACTTTTTGGTTTGCTTGGGTTGAAAAAAAAAGAAAAAAAAGTGATGTTTGCAGTTCTTCCTTCAGCCTCTGTTGACTGATCTCTATTCAAGATTGCAGCAGAAAACCCCCAGGCCTGTCATCATGACCTCATGTTTGCTTTATTTTCATGCTTTCTCAAAATAAAATCGGGTTTTATAGTTTTAAAACACTGCAGAATGTAATGTGAAGGGTTTGATTCTGAACGTGGAGGAGGGGTGGAGGGAGGATGTGGAAGTGATGGGGCATTTTTTGCCGTTTCTTTCTTTGCTTTCTTTTCAAAGTCTGAAGTCGGTGCGACCTGTAAAGTCTGTGTCGAACTTGCCCGACAAAAAGTATAATTTATTACCGTCCAGATCTGAGTGTGTGCGGTGTGTTATTCTGTCAGCAACAAAGAAAACTCAGCCTGACGACAGACTGAAATCATAAACGCCAGCCCGCTCAGGGGTTTTTGCTGGCAAATATCTCCCGTATTTCTACGATTTCAACAATAACTAAAATGTCCTCCCTGCTTCCCTATTGGACTCCGTCTCTGCCCGCTGAATGTTGCTACTCTATTTCCTAGTAAAAAAAAAATAAAAAAATTATTGCTCCCTTTTCATTGACATCACAAAAACCACCCCGTGCAGTGGAGAAAAGGCGTGCATGCTGGGATCAAAGAGGCCAAACCAGAGAGAGGGGACCACAAAGCAGCACTTATCCAGAATCTGAATCAGTCTGGATTGCTGGATGGGAGCACCAAACCCCAAAAAATCACTACCCAAAACTCACAAAAGTCATTTAATAGTACGCGCAAGCTCCCGAATATGATCTCACTGCAGCCTGAGACTCGAACGCAGACACCCAAATCCTGAAAAAACAGGAGATCGGAACAGTTCCTGGTCTGGTGGTGGTGCACAAACCTGGGTTGACCTGCGATGTGACGGCTCCCAGCAGGTAGAGGAGGATGATCAGGAGGAAGTGAATGTCCCACAGGTGCTTCATCCCAAAACACATGCAAAGAGACAAAACTTCCAACCTGAAAGAAAAGATGGAAACAGCAGGTTATTAACAGGCACAATGACCACACTTTATTTTCTATTTACTCCTCTGTATTCATGGGAACCGAGCATTTGTTTAGAAATATAAGGGAATAAATGGCGGTTTAATTGGTAGCATGTTTTTATGTCACTCAATAAAAGGCACAATAACCGCCAGCCAAGAATGGAATTTCCATTTATTTGGTGCTTTATCACTCTATGAGAAAAGGCCCTGTTAAATTCTCAATATGCAACCGCCATAGAGAATAGAAACAGGTTTGTTTTATAATTTTACATAATCCGCACTAATTGTAGGAACAAGTGATGGATGAAAAAAAAAGAAATGACGGGACAAAATGGAGACGTTGAGACGCTGAGTCACAGACATGACTTCAGCTGGACGGACGTGGCGCCAAAAAAACGCCGCCTCCAACTGACCGCTCGGTCCAGAGAAACAGCTACTCTGAGCTAGCTTCGCTTATGATGTGACTTCTCACATGTAGTCATGCAAAAAAAGTGATCAAAAAAGAAAATGCGGACAGCCTTGGCAGCTTCAAGTACAGCTGTGCTCATCAAAGTCACACGCTTTTGAAGAGTTTCCGCCAGAATTAGCAAAAGCTTTCCCTTAAAGAGCTGATTGTAATGCAGCTGGAGCACTTTTGCTGCTGCTCAAAGTCTCGTTCAGGTTGGGATAATGATGAATATTCTAGCCTTTCTTCGCCGTAATGCCGGCGACCAGCTTTGTGTTCCAATATAAACACTAACAGAAATCACCAAAGCAGAGTTATCTTAACCCAAAGACACACGACACAAAACCAAACGAGCAGAGCGCTGTGGGAATTTTCAGACATCAGTGTGTGTGTGTGTGTGTGTGTGTGTGTATCAGAAATTTCCTGGTCTTCATCACAGGCCAAAAGCAACATTTTCCTGACATTTCCCCATTGAAATAACAGAAGGATCGGCAGCGTGCAGAGCTGCAGTCTGGTCAGCTGAAGCCACAGTTTCAGGCGTCCGGTCATTTCCTGCTCGATCTGCTGTCACCGACTGTACAGCATTAGACCAGAACAGAACAACATCATCTCTGTGACTTCTTCTCTGCTTAAGTAGGAATCTCCAGCAGCAGTAACTTAATCTTCTAGCTAAACGTCTTTCTAAATTCACCTCTGACACATCCAGACGTGCTTATTTTGACCTCCTGCGAAAATTCACTTTGTTTTTCAGCAGCAGGTTTGATTCATGGTGATACTTCAGCAGCTTTCCTCATTGCCTTATCGGATTGGAAGTCAAATGATCAAATTAATCTCACACAACCAGCGCTGACAGTCCACTCCCTGCATTTGGTGACACTAATTACACTCTGACTCGCCTCTTTCATTGTGCCTTCACTCATAATCTCATTGCTTTTCTTACAGCCATTTCCTGCAGCTTCACATTACAGCCGTTTCCCACTGAGACGCCTTCACTAAGCTTAATTCCTCTCGGCTTTTCGTAGCTAATGAAACACAAACACCTGATGGCGTGTGTGCATTTGGAAGTCCAAAAGAAATGTGTTTACCATGTGCTGGAGAACATTTATGTAAAGACTGGTTGTATTGTACAGAGGAGGAGAGGTGACCTTTGGTTCTACATTTGGAGACTCTCAAAGGACTGTGTTTGCGTGTTTTTAGCTCATTTACTGCAAATAACACACATTTTACATCAGAGTTCACCATTTTCCAACACTGTTGATGTCAATGCACTGATAAAAATCTAACATAGGGATACACGGTCCCCTGACTTTTAATCTACAGATCAAAATGCTTCGTCCAATCATGTCTGTATCTCTAGAACTACTGATTAAACTCCAGTCAGCCTACTTGCACTTTGATAGCAACATTAACACAGCATGCTATAATCTCAGCTGCACCTGATGGATACCTACAGGTGAAAAAGACAAGTTTAAAGACATAAAAGGAAAAAAACTGAGTTGTGCATAATAACCTCAGTCTGAGGTATCACAAAACAACCATTACACCAAACAAAAAGCCTTTTTGTTTTGCATTACCGCCTTTTAAAAAAGACCCAATATTAGAGGTGTGTTAAGCTTTCTTGTCCATCTTTTATGGGTTCATTGTGTGAACATGGTAGCCTCATGAAGCCACAGACTTTTAGATGTACTCTATTTCAAAATTTTGCCTTAAGAATCGGTTTCTTACATTGGCTGAGTTACTCCGAATATTGCAACACGCTGTTGTGTATTCTGACATAGTTTCACAGTGTTTGAGCAGAGTCTTAGGTGAGCTGGTGTGCTCGAGCTGCAGCAAGTAGGAAGGGCGGCTGGAGAGAAGATACAGGACTTTGTAGTTCTGCACATTTTAGAGCAACAGTGTAGATTTAGACAACCGTGGATCTGGAGAAAACAGTGCTGCGGTTAATAATTTAAAAGCATTTCTGGAAAAAAAAAAACAGAAACAATTTCTGTACTTTGGTTTCTCCCAAGATTTCCATGGGATGAATAAATAAATAAAAATAAATGAATAAAATCCACACATTTTCAGAACTCAGAACCATTTACAGACTTGTAACTGTGAATGGCAATAAAATCCCCCTTTTAAAAGAATAAATTTGAACTTTTTTAACATAAAAAGATTAAAACCCATTGACAAATTTAGCAAAATTTCTGAGATAATTTATTTTTTATTTAATATATGAAGCTGCTAAATTCAATTTTAATACTGCACATGGCTAACTATTTGTAAAAATTCCATACAGATAGAGACAATTAACAGAAAACAAAGTACTGGTTTCATAGTTTCATGTGTATTTGTTTGGTAAATGAGAGCTAGCTTGTGTAACTACACTTTAATCTTTACAAAAATGAATATATGTGTTTTCATCAGTGTATCTATAATCATGGGCAATCTGTCAAAATGCAGTCTTTAATATTCCATAAAAATACCTTTATTTATAAATATATATATATATAGTCTATCTAAAATATGTCTAAATATGTATACAAACTGTTATATTGTAGGCAATTTTGCTGTTTTTACAGTTGAAATGTCTTTCATTAAATATTAAAAAGCCAAAAAGTACAGATAATGTGTAATGTTAAGGCTAGGAAGTGGATTTTAATTACAGAAATTTACCACACTTTTATGAGAAGGTTATATCTTATTTTACAATATTTCTCTGGCATCACAGCTGATGGAATATTTTTTTGTTAGTTTTTTTTTTTTTTTTTACAGTGTACAGCTGTGAATATGAGATCAGATCAAAGATATTGTAGACAGTTTCATGCTGTGAGTATCAGTTCAGTTGTGCATCCTCTGCTTCCAGTTGTGTTCTCGATACCTGTATTAGGAGAACAGCTGTTATTCCAGATCTGGACTTTGCTATAGTAACAACAGATCAGTCGGCAGCGCTGGAGCTGCAGGTTCACAGTTCTGGAAAGTTCTCTCCACTCTCCCCTTACAGGAACACAGCAGGAAAAATTTATTCATGCCCTATCTCGGTTTCAAAAAGTGTCTTTTCCAAGATTTTTTCCTTTGCACTTTCAAAGATGTTTTTCAAACTTTAGGGGTAGAAACTATTGAAAAACAGAATTAAGCCTATGAAAGCACTGTAAATTAGAAAATTACACTGCTGTGTAAATTTCAAGTGTCATATTTACAATCTTCTCACCAAACTTGGGTTAATAAGCTGTCGCATTTCATAAGATCTATACTTTATTCTGACAATAGTGAAAGAATAATGGCTGAAGACAGAAGACCAGCTGCACAAACCCTTCAGTGTTGAATTTATTCTCATAGTTCCTGAGACAGACCAGGAAAAAGATTTGAGATCTAGGTCACATCCTCACCTGTAAATCATCAGAGTCTAAAGAAATACAGCAGGTTTAGCCTCTGTGTGCTTGTTTTTAAGCATGCTTGACCAGTGAATAAGTAATGTTGCAAAAGTTTTTAAATTCTCCAAACGAGGTGAATGAATGGAAATAATGTCTCCTTCCAGGTACAATATGTCTGAGATTTTACTGCTAATTAAACAATCTTTCGGCGCGGCAGAGTTTGGTTTGGATAAAAGCGGACTGAGGTAAAGTCTGCTTCCTGTGCAACCGTGACGTCCAGGTAAACCGGGTCCACCTTTGTATGAAACCTTAATTCACACTGTGATGACTGACAAACCAACACATGCAGCCCAGTCACAGAGGGGAAACAAGTGAGGAGGCCAAGATGGACCTGGGTTCATTCTTGCTACCATCTGTGTCATTTTAAACCACTGAAACATAATATAATGACGCTGTGATCCACTGCATCCAGTCAAATCCTTACATTTGTTTTGTTTGGATTCTTTTGTTGTATTAATTCCACATTATTTTAGTGTTGCATTTACATTCACATGCCCTGTACATGAAGCTGTCACCACAAAACCAGTGTGAGATAAAAATATTTTTCTATTTACTCTGCCCTACAAAAGTACACTGTACAAGGCCAAAGCAGGTATAAAGGTGTTATGCAAGTTTTCATCTTGTTCTCAAACAAATACCTAAAAAATAAACTGCAGTACTCTGAATGGCCACTTGAGGCTGCCGATAAAAGCGAGTACATCCTCATAGATTTGCATGTTAAAATGTCCAACTTTACAGCAGAAATAAACACGTTTACAGCCTGGAGCAAATAACTGTTTTGGTCTCTTTAGGTACATTCCTTATTCATGACAACTGTACAAGGTGTGAATGTTTATATAACTCACCTGTTTAGATTGGATTAAAGCTTAAAGTTATGCATAATTAAGGGTGTGGCTTCTCTAAGTGACAGAAAGATACCGTCAGCTAACTCAAAGACCACCAATTTTCACATTTTTGGATGAGCCAGCTAAAAAAAATACTCCTTTAGGTGATGATGAAGGGTTTGTACATCTTTAAAAGCAGTCAGTGCTCTCAAAGTGACATCTAGAGGTTTCCATTTGGGATTATCAGTTTTAATCAGATTAATGATGTATTAACTTTCTGGCCTCCTGGACGTTAGTGAGAGCATAGCATTGTATATTTGAGCATATCAGCCTAAAAATGATGGAGTTCAGCTCAAAGTATATGTGTGCATTCTCACAGAGCAGCTAGTGTGACTGTACGCTCTAAGTTTAAGTTAAAAATTCAACCTGACATGAAAAAAAAACTCTGAATCTTATATTTCAAGGCAGCTAACCTTCCTGAAAGTCTATATCAGCGCACAGCCCACTCCAGGGTCACATTTATGAAAATAAACCGACTCTTCTAAAAACCTTCAGAACAGGAACAGAAAATAAACCCGGGCAGAAAGTGTATAAAGCAATCAAAACAAGCCCCCTTTAAAGTATAGCAGCGTACTTGACACATTTCAATGCTTCCAGGAGACCATTTCTCATCAAATGCAAATCAAAAATTGTTGCTTTGTGGAAGCATCCAAACCTATTGAGAACCAAAGCCAGGCGACAAGAGGGCACGGAAAAGAATGAGAAAGGAGAAGGAAAAGAACATGACCTCACCAGTTTGTAACTGCAGCAAATGACAAGAGACATAACAGAGCGCCGGTTGAGTTTCACATCAGCGTTACTGAGCTGTACCTCCAGACTATAAGATATAAATGTCTAGGCAATAACTCATAAAGGAAAATTGGCCTCATATACTGTATTCCTACCCCAGAAGTCTCCTCTATCCCTCAGTGAAGTATGTTTAGCCATCAGTGGGGCGAGGAGGCCCTGCACACAGCCCTCTTTAGTATATTATTTAACATTATAAACACAGAATATCGGGTTTCATTTTAGCACATCTGTACATGTCTTCATTAGGACTGCATATGTCAGTTTTAACGTGTGTTGAAGCTCAAACAGTGCAGTCCTATATAATGTCAGCACCCACACAGATGACATTTAATAAGAGAGTGGAACATTTTAAGGATAGTAGCATATTTGCAGCAGTTAAACTCTGTTAGACAATAAATAATATTCTCATCTTTGTCATTTTAAACCCCTGAAATATGAAATAGCTAAAGCTGTGAACCACTGCATCCAGTCAAAAGCCCTACATTCGTTTTGTTTAGATTTTTTTTGTATTAATTCCACATTATTCTACTGTTACATTTACATCCACATTCCCTATTCAGGAAACTGTGACCACAAGGGGCCTCACCCTCAGGTCAGATGAGACTGAGGCTCTCGTGTTCAGATGCCGCAGAGCAAAAAAATAAAATAAAAAAAAAAGTCCAAGGCTCCTTAAGTTATCCCTTCGTGGTTAAAGGAATAGTCTGATATTTTGGAAATTATGCTATTCCACCTTCCTGCCAAGATGTAGATGAGAAGATTAATACCACTCCTATGTGTGTCTTTTAAATATGAAGCTACAACCAGCAGCTGGTTAGCTTAGCTTGGCATAAAGTCTGAAAGTAGAGGGTAAAAACACATCCCCCAACTGTTAATTAAAACAAAGTGTAATAACACAGTAAGGTATTGTTATTACAAGTGTAATTTTGTACAAATTAAACACATAATATGCAACGGCTTTATAAGTGTTGGCAGTATAGACTGTTTATAAAAGGTTGATGGTCTAAAAAAGAGCGAATGGCAAGTAGCAGGTGACTCCAAAATGCAAAAAGAAGTCAAATTGGATAGAAATCTATAAGAAAATGACCCTATTTCTTGTTTGATTTTTTGCCGCAGTAAACATTTTCCTAATGAGTTTACGTTCTCAATCGCTACTTTAACGTCTCCTTTAAGAAAGCATGATGTTGCTTTTATAAATACAAATAAAGTCAGCCATGTTTATGGTGGATGTTGGAGTCCACCAAAGTTGCCTCTTCATGGATGCAATCTGAAGGTGCAGCCTGGTGGAGAGGACATCCAGTTGAGGGACCTCAAAGTTGCATCCCTGCTTTTTTGGGGATTATGTGGCTCTGTTCGCTTCATTAAACCATGGCCAACTATGAAGTCGTCAGGATGAAAATCAGCACTTCCAAGAGAGAGACCATGGTTTTCTTCTGGAAAGTGTTGGATGACTCCCTCTAGGTTGGGGGTGAGTTGCTGCTCCAAGGGAAGGAGTTTATGTATCCCAGAACCTTGTGTATTAGTGAAGACAGGGGGAGCATGAGATGGACAGATGGATTATACCCTCATTCGCCTTACTGTGGGTGTGGTACTGGACCGTCATGATGAAAATGCAACTGGTAAGCTCAGTTTAACTTACATCCTTCACCTAAGATCATGAGCTCTGCCCGAAATGAGTTTTGTCTGTAAAGTGGCTGGACTCAGATTTAGAGATAGGGTGAGGAGCTAGGACATCCGAAAAGAGTTTGGAGTAGCATGGAGAGCGTTACCTCTTGGCCTCAAAAGGTGCAAACTGAGGTGGTTTGGGCATCTGATAAGGCTGCCTCATGGGTACCTTTCTTTGGAGGTTTTGGGGATATCCAACTAGGTGGACCCAGAACTTGCAGAAAGAATTGCATATCTCATTTGGCCTGGGAACACCTCAGGATCCCTCAGGAGGATGGATGGATGGATGGATGGATGGATGGATGGATGGATGGATGGATGGATGGATGGATGGATGGATGGATGGATGGATCTTTGCCATGACCTAAGCAAGCTAATTCCTAAGCGATGTCCTGTTCTGAGTCTTTATGCTAAGCTAAGCTAGGTGGCTACCAGCAGTAACTTCACACTGAACTGACTAGTGTAAGAGATGATCTCTTCTCCTCCACTAGATTCAAGTATTAGAAGGAATGGAAAGTGTGTATGTGTGCAAGCAGAAAATAATATAAAATACATGCATAGTCCTGCGCCAATAAAGAATACCTACTTTTCTGTGTCTCAAAATCTTTTCTAAACTAACAGTATATTGCAGTCATTTGCACATACAGTACTGTTACTTTTGCGTCAAGGATCGTATATAACCATACGTGGTCAGTTTTCCTGAATGCGGTGGCTGCTCTACCAGTGGGAGTTATGGCATGTCACTTTACACTTAACACAATATCTTACATGTCAGTTTCCCTCTCAGAATAACATCTGCGTGCAGATATATTCTTAGATAAGTTAGGTTAAATCACCAACCCACTGCACCCCTCAAACTGGACACACGAGGTGTTACAGAAAGAATAATCACTCTGACTGGACCTTTGTTTATTATAAACTGTAAATGCAGATCAGCGGCAAGCAGAGTTTATTGTATCCGCTTGGAGCAGAACGTCCCTGAATGGAACAACTATTGACTTGAATTTCTGTCTCAGGGGAGGAGTGGGGGGTCTCTGCCCCATAAATATCAGCTCCGTCTGGGCAAGTTCAGGAAGTGGTGAAGGACAGATACTCCCCTCAGAAACCCACAAGCCCACCGAAAGAAACACACACAGTCTGACTACATCATGAATCAGGAGGATGAATTTAAAACACCAGAGAAACACTGATGAGTTTCCAAATTTGGACAGAAACTATTCAGGCCACAATATGAAGACTTCACACATTGACATCCACCTCTACTGGTCTCACATCACTTGAAACTTTCATTGCCAAGTCCTCCTGCAGAACATTGCAAAAAGGATTTTATTTTGTTTTCCCAGGCTTCCGTGTTTGTCTAAATAGTCCAGCTTTCTCGGGAGTGACGGGCCGAGCTTACAGAGTATCACTGGTAGCCTGCAGCCTGGGAAAGCCTGCAAAGTCAACACTCAGGTTTACTTGGCTCTGTTCCCTGCCTCTGTCTCTCTCTTACAAACACACAGCAGCATCAACATTTGGGGTTTTTACATGAGCCCTAGCAGGAGAGGAAGCAACCAGAGGAGGCTTGCAGGGTTGAGAAAGACTGAAGAAAAGCATCTAAAACCTGCCATGGCAGAAAAGAAGGAGGAAAGTTCTGACACATAATCAAAACTGTGAAATACAGGTTACAATTTCTGTTAAACTACATGACTTTAAGTTGATTACAGTGCTTTCAGTAATTACAATAGCTCTGGTGACAAGTTAATCTCCAGGTTTAGAACATCATATAAAAAAGTTTGATGTTGGTTTCTTGCTTTATCATCTACTCCCAACTTGTGCAGTTAAAACTACTAAGCTATGTGCTATAATTTAACAACACAGAACATGATGGATTTAATTTCTTACTAGGGATCCCAGATGGAGCTATATCTGCTGCACAGTATTGTCTGTTCTATTTTATATCTGCTACTTCAAATCAACTGTCCGAGAAAGGTGAGAAACACCGTTAGAAGATGTTGCACTTGTTAAATTAACAATGTCAATAGCAAACATAACAGACAGAGAGACGCGAGACAGGTTGAATATTAGTAATGACTTTTCAATATGTTACCTCATCCCAGAAATCATGGAAATTGGCACTATTTAAATTTTTTTAACTGAATGTCCATTAATTATAACATTCAGATCCTCTGTTAAAATAAATATTGGAGAATTTCTTGGCATTAAAATGGTAACAGATCCTGGAAACTGGCACTTTTTTTATTGGATGTAATCATGTCCATTGATCATAATGTTCTGATTCTCTGGTAAAATAAATATTGGGGAATCTTTTGGCAATAAAATAGCAATAGATCCCAAACTATGTATTTGTAGTTATGAGGTCCATGTCTGTTAATGTTGTCTGTCACATGTCCTTTATTATTTTTTATCAACAATTAATTGCAAAATGTTATCTAAGGTAATCTGAAAAACCTTAGAAGATTATTTAAACAAATGGACCAAGCTGTGACTGATTGGTTTGTATTTGGTGTAGATTAAGCTTTTTATGTGCACCAAGCATTTTCTGGTAATGTGAATTTCTTTGCCCTCTTCTTTTGGTATATAAATGCTCATGCTGGGACAGCAGCATAGAAAAATGCTTCACCCAAATGTTATAAATGTACGTTGCTTTGCTTGAGCCTCTACAGTGGTGGGATTTGTTGGATTTTGCTGGCATGATTTGGTTCCACTTGCCCCCTTAAAGGGAAACATGACTGCAAACCAATACAAAGTTGTGTTGAGCAACTTTTATCTTACAATAAAGCATTTATATCCTGATGGAAGTGATCTGTAGGGCACAAGGGGTCGCTGACTGGGCTTCACAGTCACCAGATCTCAATCCAACCCAACAACTATGTGAGATTTTGGATCGATGTGTTGGATTTCTCCACCACCATCATCCAAACACCAAATGAACGAATTTGTTTTGGAGGAATAGAGTCCAAGAGATTTGTAGAATTAAAGCCCTGACACACTGAAGCTGTTCTGGCTGCACATGGAGGCCCAACACCTCACTAAGATGCTTTATTTTGGTATTTCCTTTAATTTGTCACCTGTCAGTTTTGTTTCCTGAAGATAAAACAAGCAAGTGGAAGAAAAAGAAATCACACCTTGGCCTTATAGCAGCATTTAAAGTATGTATAATGGTGTGTGTGTCGATTTGTCTGCAGTGTGGCCCTATGCTATGCACTGTAACCATCCACATGTGCTTTCTATTATATCCTCTTGTTTCCCCCTTAAGGCCGTAATATAGCATCACAGATATTTTATTTTTATGGGAAAGCATGAAATCGGAATCACATTTCCCGATCAGACCCAGGTGGAGCCATGTAAACACGAGGCAGTAAATTCCAAGAACGAGGAGCACGAATATGTGTGGATGAAGTCCTACACACACACACACACACACACACACACACACACACACACACACACACACACACACACACACACACACACACACACACACACACACACACACACACACACACTGTATATATGTAATTAAAGTTTCTTGAGTAGAAGAGAAAACAATCCTCTATTGTCTGGGTAAACTGTGACACCTGCGGAGAAGCGTTTCAGTCTAATTGTAGGATATCTTACACCACGTATGGACATGTAATGACACGCAAGGCCGATTCTGTGCATGAATACAAGATTGTGCTTCGTAGGCAACAGTTTTACAGTAATATGAAACCAAAAACTGAAAGTCCTGCACTGCTAGAGTGGAAACGGCTTCCTTTGCTAAGTCTTGTCACATATTACTCTCTTTTATGACATACCCTGCTGTATAAAATGTCTCTTTAAATGGAGAAAATTGCAAGAATTGGTGTGGATTTTGTAATACAACCTGCTGACATGAGGGGTTAGAGGTGGGAAACGGGATACATGCAGTGCAGTGACTCATATGCAGTGTAATAAAGCAAAGTTCAAGGTTTGTGTTTGCTTTCCTTAAGGTTAGAAAGGTTCAGGCAGGAGCAACACCTGCTGCAGCACGTCATCGATGGAGCCACGAGGGACCTTTCAGCTTCCTGTGCTGCTCAAGTCAATGCACAGGTGCTTGTAAAAGGCGCCCACCTGATGTTTAAAAGCCACAAGGGAGAAAGAAAGTGAGAAGCTGCAGGAGTTCATCTGTAAACACCCACACACACAGTGTTTTACCTGCAAAACCCAAAGCCAAAGTGTTTCAACAAGCGCTCCAACTGCTCGCTGTAAATTTCAACACAAATGACCGCGGCTTTGTTTGTTATGTAAGGAGAGCAGGATGAAATCTTTTGACTGGAGATCCGTTTTGATCGAATATCCAGGCCCTGAACTTTTACAGCTACACTGTCAGACTGGAAAAACAGCATCGGATGCCAAGAAACTCTTCTTTTCCATCTCTCTCTCTCTCTCTCTCTCTCTCTCTCGTTA
The DNA here is from genome assembly GCF_022539595.1 of Amphiprion ocellaris. NCBI lineage: Eukaryota > Metazoa > Chordata > Actinopteri > Pomacentridae > Amphiprion > Amphiprion ocellaris. The sequence goes on from NC_072767.1 coordinate 37,610,719, forward strand.
AAGCTCAAGTCCATCCGCTGCAGGCTGAGCTTTTGTGCATTCAAGCCGTTCAATCACGACAAGAGAAGCTGGCTTGAATTTAAATAGAAAAGCATATAAATGGTGTAAAAGTATCAGCATTAAGTGAGCAATAGACATAGTATGTATTCACTACTTTTCATTTTTTCAGTTTTTTTCTGCACGAAATTATATTTTACACGTAAGCATCACTGAAGCAGTCCTTCAGAGACTCACCGATAAATTTTAAGGGCCATAAAAGGTCTGCTTATGCCAGTTTTTGTTCATTTTTTGGCCATTTCTCTAGTCACTTCTCTTTCTGTTACGATTTTTTGTGTTCTAAACTAACTTGAATAAAAGTTAAAGTGAACTTTTCTGAAGCAAAAAGTGGCCACATTTGCTCCCAAAATGGTCTCTAAAATTGCAGTTAAATGAGCAAATTTAGTTACTTTTCTTTACTTTCCACTTCTGATAGCACACACTGTGACTCCACCAGATAACTTTCATAGCACAATCGTGGAAAAAGAAGTGGAAACGATCGAGCAGAAAAAGCCAGCAGTCACGGTGACAACTCATTCATTTCCCCAGATTGTCATTTGTGCCCAGCGGCAGCCTGCAGCGACTCATGAGGTTCTTTTGATGCTGAAATTACCTCAGATCATCCCTGACAGCCTGTAATTAGGGAAGACGTGGGGGGAACCGAGAGACGAGAGGCGAGGTGGTGGTACAGATAATGAGCATCAGACAAACAGACAAACAAAAAAAAAGGGACTGCCACACGTAAACAGGAGAATGGCTGAGGTAGAAAAACAAAGCACAGAGGCCACATGTGCAAACAGAAAGGAGGATTTAGTTACTGACTGCTTTGTGTCAGTGAGAATCTGCATTTTACCTCCTTTGTGATGATTTCCTTTTAGGCTCCTGCACAGGAGGCCTCCTCTGGATCAAACTTCTAATAACTTTTGTAAATATTCCACAGACATTAGACATCTGTTATGCTTCCTGTCACTAAATCAGTGAAAAACAAGTCAAACTCAGAACTAAAAGTGACAAATGCCGACTTCTTGAGGCCCCATGTAACCCAATCTCCCCCTCAGCCGGTAGGTGATGAGTGGGGTGCTGGTTTGGGAAGGGTCGAAGTTCAAGCACGTGTGGGATGCAAAGTCAACAGCGCGCTATTTTCAGCGTGATCTTCCCTGAAATGGCACTATTTATACCAAATTACAGCATGCACCTCAGCGAGCAGCCGAGACGCACAGCTGGTTTTCTCCTGCCAGAAGCATTGATTTTTGAAAACACTTCCAATCAAACAGCGTCAGCGTCGAGTTACAGCGAAGCCGAGTAAAGCACCGGGTGCCTCTGGTGCAGCGTTTTGAAATGTGGGGTTGAAATTACAGCCTTTGCTGTGGCGTGTGATTAGGGTTTGTATGTGAGGATGTCAGTCAGCCGCCGAGCTTTGAGGGAATGTTGCTAATTGAAACGACATGTCAGGAAGATGCAGTGATAGCACACTACTAAGGTTCCTTTCATTATCTATGCGTGTGTGTTATATATGTGTGTACAGTCCATCAAACATCAAATAGATAATGGAGTCCAACTGTATGAGCAAATACGAGATATATGAGTAAATGATTCACTCCCCTCTTGAGTTCGCCACAAACTTTTCATATCATTTCACTGTCATAAGCAATAACGCCTCTGTTCTGCTTTGACAAAGAGCTTATTTATCCTGATAAATATGGTTTCTAATTTACACACCCAGATCAGTGAGGACACAACAAAGAGGAGCTAAAGGAAAAATCCACACCCACATACTCTTATCCCGTCATAAATCCTCCGCTTGTGGCGATCAGCGCGTTTATGCTATTAATTTGTGGTCAAGTTGTGAAATTTCACTTTTTGCTTTCCACAGTTTTCCTTTGTCTTCTATTACTTCTTTGTTCCTCAGTGCACAGAAAAGAGTAGAGATGGTGAAACAGAAGATCAAACTAATACATGAAAATCACGACGCTGTGCTGCATTTTTCTTGTTGTACATCCAGAATTAATCTTTCAACTACTTCTAACTTGTCTTTTTGTTAAAAGCACTACTTATAACCTCAGTATCACTTTACTTCTATCTTGTTGTTTTTATTATTTTTTTTCTTTTTAAGCATTTCTTACGTCATTTTGCTTCTGGTACCAGAATCTTCTTTGGGATTATTGAAGTTGTATCTTATCTTATCTTATCTAAGAAAAAGATTTTTGCCATTGGTGTTTTTGTTTTGTAGATAAGGGAAACAGTTTGCAGACAAAATGTCAAGAAAACTGTGATTGTCTTGGCAATAAGGTTAATACAAAGTCTTCAGAGGTGCATTTGACATAAAACAGCATTTAAAGGTGGATTTTCCTTTAAAGATGAGTATCAAATGGCAACTATTCTGTCTTTTTGTACTGTCTTTCTTTGCTTAGGGAAAAAAACTCAGGTAATGTGTAGATATCCTGAGAAAAGCAGTAAATGATGACATTAATTGTGTTTTTATTGCAGCTCTACACATGCTATGAAGCCACTGAGCTCAGCATCAGCTCATATTAAGGCCTTGCTATTTGAATTATTGAAAACAAAGTGCATCCACATGTACAGACATAAAACCTGTCCAAATATTGGAGTCTAACTCAGGATCAGCTTGACCTTCCTGCAACAATCCCTCCATTGATCAACTCTCCTCAGTCTGCTGTTGACTGTTCAGGCCGTTGAGCGACACGGTTCAAATGTCAGAGCCGTGAGCTCATACGTATCCTGAACTCCTCAGTGAGGTAGAAAAGAGTCCTCTGTGTGAACATCTATCACCCACATACCACAGGAGGATACCTGCATACCACCTACGTAACACCTACATAACAACGAAGAACACACATACGACCTCGGTGACACAAAAAGTCCAGCATGTAGTCGAGGGATGGAAGCCTTTCCTTCCTCAGGTGACCACAAAGACAATCTGAGCAGCTATAAATGTTGTTTCTAAAGATTCTCTGAACTGCCAGGCCACAATAAAGCAAAGAAAAATGTGTGCGAGCTTAATGCAAAGCAGTCAAATAGGGAGGCACGTCACTTTTACATTAGTTGCGCTGCTTTTTGTTGCTTGTAAAAAGAAGAGCTGGTGCCATTCTGCACAATGGAAAGAGATTTAGAGTGAGGCAGTAAACACTCCTCCAATTACACTTTAAGCTGTGCATGAGGAGAGGGAATTTTAATTATGCACAAATGAGTAAAATGAGTTGTTTTACTTTATTCTGGGAGAGGAGTTCAAATAATTTGCATCCTTTTATCCAAAGCTGATCGTTATTTGAAATGAAAAGGTGTTTAGCAGAAGGAATGGGCCTTAATCACATTGGAAGTGAACCGTAGCAAAGCAAAACAGTGTGTTAAAAACAGTTGCAGCTGAGCGGGGACCAGTTTGAAGCTGCTGTCCACTGTTGCCCTTCTACTGCTTCACACAAAAGGTACACAGAGTTCAGACCAGCAGCAGGGCTTCAAAAATGGAATGACTCAAGGAAACATGAAGGTTTTCTCACAGAGCTGATGAGGATTTGAAGTCTTAAACAAAGAAAAGGATGAAGTGTAAAAAGAAAAAAGTGTACAAAGGTGAAGATGACTTACTCTTAAGATGCTTCTTTTCCCCCCTTTCAGACCATTTGTTCGCAGATGACTTTAGATTATTCCAGTGAGAGTCACGCGGGGGAATGTTACAATCCGAGCTCTTCTCTCTCGCGCTCGCTCACTTTCTGTCCGTCAGCTGCCTTCACCAGGACTGGGCTGATGTAAGACACCCCTGCACATCGGGAAAAAAGAGAGGGAGAGGAGAGAGAGAGAGAGGGGGGAGACAGAAAGAAAAAAAATAAAACTTCACATTCTGTGGATTCTTGGGAGCGAGCCAAAGTCCCAGAATTCCACATGCCACACATAAGGTTTCAATTAAGGCTGAATCCAACGCTCAATCAAAAAGCTTTCGTCCTCCTGAAAAGAGTCTTTCTTTTGACAGCTTAAGGTTGAAGCTGCTATAACTGAGGGTAATGTTGTCCTGCTGTCTTCAGGAGTCACTTTATTACAAATTATAAGTTGTTTCTGTCACGCAAAAAAAACATTTTAAGTTCAAAATCTGCTTCAAATAGATACCTTTTTTTGTTTTTGATTGAACACAGGGAACACTGCAGCTCATCGCCTCGCTAATAGTCAAACCAGATCCGTGAAAAGTGTGAGTCAAGTGTCAGCGAGGGGTCATCTTCTGATGACGCATGTGTTTTGCTGCTGATGCTGCTTAAACCATTTAAAATCATGGTTATTTGAAAACGTGAAGGTTTGATTCATACCAGAGAGGCTCGCGACTTCAGGTTTTTCTGATTTCTTGTGATGTGTGAAGCTGCCTGCAGCGTTCCCTGATGAGGAGGTCATTCTGTCCTGCAGTGAAGAGAATCTGGTGGCTGGAGGGAATTTATTTATTAGAGCATAAAAAGTTTTACTGATTTTAGTGTCTACTTGTGGGGAGTTTTTTTTTTTAAGCTGCTGTTGCATATTTGTAGGGATGCAAGCACAAAAGTCAGACTGTCAAATGATCCATCATTGTTACTTTTTAAAAGTTTTTTTTTAGATATTCATGATTCCTAGAGGATAAAGCGTACAGACTTGGACTATGAAGTGAACATTTGTGGCTCAACTGCTCTGAATGGATGGCTATAACTCTCCTAGGATGTTTTTAGATCTAAATTTACTGTCATCGGATTGTACCTAAATACATAAACAAATCATCTTAATTGGAAGTTTATACCGATAGTAGAACAAAACGTGGCAGATTGAAATTTGGCCACCTCACACAACCAATACTGAAGCCGATTAGACGGCATTCGCTTAAAAGTGGAATTACATCCAGTAACTACTACTTTTCTGGCAGAACCTTTTTTGTGGAACCATTTCTGATGTATTTTAATAGCACAATCACCCCCTGTTCAATCACATTGAACAACATGGTTCTAACTAACCAGAAAATGTTTACACTGATTCAGTGACGTTTCAAAGATTTTAGATGATTGTCATTATGAAGTGTATAGACAAAAATGCATCTGTTTGTACATGTTTCTATTAGTTAAAATAAAAGCTGTGGATTTAGTGTAAGCTTTTTGTATAGACTCTGGGGAGTCCGGGAAAGGGAGCACAAACTGATGAACAATGCAAGACTGGCCCAGAGTCATTCATGTTTTTTGTTGTTGTTGTTGTTATTGCTGAAGAAAGGTCTCTGAAGCCTATTTGTTGCCATTTTTACTATTGGATGATTTCTCACGTTTAGATTTGACATTCATTCCAATGGATGCCAAAAAATACACATAATGTATTTTAATAAATGCCTTGATTGCTAATAATGCAATTAAGACATATAAGTGCATTTATGGTAAAAGTAAATAAATAAAACACCATTCTAATATTTTTATGTGTTTGGAACATAATTTACTAAAATAAAAAAATGAGCTTTTAAAATATTTTTGGTTTATGAACAAATACCTGCAAAACTAATGATATCAGCTGTGTTTTCTGTTTAGTGCTAAATTTAGTGCTAATAAGAAGAATATGTCAACTTGCCAACCCAGGAAGGGTGAATATGGTTAAAAAATAAGCAAGAAAAGCACTCAGATCTTAGTACTCTAAGGCTGTTCATTCAATTTGTGTATTCAAAAATCGCATCAGGCCATTTATTATAGATCTACCCACAAACTAAATAAATAAAAAATTACTTTGCTGTGAGCACAGGTGTGTGTTATGCATGTGTACGGATACCTAATTGCATGACCGAAGTATGTAGCGGACGGCATGAATTGATGTAGGCAGCTGACGTAGCCTTCACTTGTTGTCATGGTTACAGTGATGTCATGCCGCTATCTTGCAATGATACAGAAATCTTTAACAAATACGTGGATGCAGACTATGAGCCGCATCACTGCCAAAATCTAATCACTTGGTCCTTGTCATTTCTGACCTTCCTAACCCTTCCCGTTAGTCCATTTTTGAGTCATGTTGCACACAGACAAATGCACGCCGATCGTCACATAACTCCGCCACATTCCTTGGTGGAGTAATAAAAAATTATACCCGTTAACATTTAGTTCAAAGCAGCACAGTTGCCAAGAACAACATCACAGAGCCGTTAGCATAACTGTCGACTCTTTGGTCTCATTACGCATCGAAAGACATTGTAATGCCAAGTATATGAAATTTGTACAAAGATCTGTACACAGATTAGGACGCCATCAAAGTGTTTTTCCGCTCAAGTACCCACACTGCAGCTTTCACATCATAATGCAGTTATGGAGCTGGAGAGTAAGAAAGAAAGTGAGTCAGAAAGGAGCCACAAAGCATATTTCCTGAATATTTGCAGCAGCGTTGCATGCTCTGGCCCATCTTGAACATAAACCATGTGCTGGAAACTCTGATTCATGACACCAGGAGCTATAATGCAAAAAACACACCCTGCAGACACAGGCTAGTGAACCTCACACATTCACATACTGTACGCTGATTTGCTCAAAAATAAAAAAAAATAAATGAATGTTAATACTGTTTAGATAATTGCAAAAACAAAAGACAAGTTTTCCGAGTAGGAAAATTTCTTTAATAAAGATAATAGAAATCAGTGTCCCTTAAAGCTGAATAATATCTAATATTCACCGTTTACAAGCAGAAAAGATGATATTATAAATACCCCCCACAGCCATGTACCTCGATTACATGCTAGTAAGAAACATCCTTCAATGATTTTGTCTCAATTGTAGAAAAATCACCAGGTAAAACGAGTAGATGGGAAGTTCCACTTAAAAAGCATCTATCAGTACATATAAAAATAAGTTCCATAAGCAAAATAAATAGAAGCACCTGCAGACTGCTTCATCCAGTCGGTTTAACAGGGATTTCGTACTTCATCTCATGCTGTGTTCAAGCGCTCCTCAAAACAAATGTGTGACATGACATCAGCATACAAGGCAAAGAAAACGTGGATAAAAAGCAAACGATACACTTCATCTTTGTCATTCATTCGTTTTGGACGGTGACAACCTCGTTCACGAACACATGCACGCGTTTTAGTTATTGCACAGCGAAGACATCACAGTTTCTCCCCCACAAACGCTGAGAGAACAAAAGGGGAGGTTGGTCTTTGGGCTTTCCCCTCATTCTCTCACTTCCTCTCTCTCTTTTTCACTGATTAAACTCCGTTCTTCACCACCTCGTGGGCTCCGTGCTCGTCGATCATCAGGGTTGGACGAAACTCTCGTCCCTTCACCAGCTCCTCAAGACCCTTTAAGGAAGTACAGACACCTTCAGAACATTGCTAATGGGTGTACAGATGAAATATTTCACAGGCAGAGACCAGAGGGGTGCGCTATGAAGCAAGACAAATGTTTTGGCGACATATGTTGAGTCTAAAGCCACAGCTTTCAATGTCAGCGTAGACTTTTAACCTGCTGGATCACCATGGTAACTGATGCTGCACAGAGATTCAAGAGTTTGTATGAACAATTCTTTTAAAAAAAAGTCACAATGTCATAAATAAGGATGTTTGAGACATAAATGAGTGATACAGATTCTAAGTTGAGTGAATATATCTGTCAATCTGTTGAGCTGTACGTTAGTAATGCCACTAAACAAAGTCGTGCATGTATGAACTGCACCGCCATTCGAACCAGTATGGATCTAGTTGGTGATGCCGAAAATCCATGCATTTGTTTCTGTACTTGGCTCAGATTTGCCGTAAAATCCGTCCAACACTGCAGGTAATGCAGCAAAAAAACCACAGGTTGGAAAACTGTGGCATTTATCACAGAGAATATTCAATCAGTTCAACATTAATTTGGCTTTGAGTTAACCAACAAACCCAAGTGATTTCTATGCAACGTTCAATGGGGGAACAGTGTCAGACCTAAAAGCACTTCTTGAGTAACACATTTGTAAGTATGAAGTTTTAAAGTTGAAGAGTTCTGCAGCTTAGAAATAAGCAGCTGCATAGACAATGCACTTACTAAAATAAATATATTTACCTGCACAATCACAGTTTTCTACCAGCCTTTGTTTTTTGCATTATATGCAGTAACAGTGCTTTTTACCGTAATTAGTTTATGGGTCAATATATAATTGCGGGACTTTTTGCAACATAGTTGAAAGGTATCATAGTTGACATTTTTGCTGAGTGAAATTGAAAGTTATTTATAAAGATATTGTAGTAAACCTGTTAACATGCCATAAATCCACACCTGACTCACACACTACTTTATATTAAATAACTCAGAAAGCCTTGGAGTCTGGCCAGTCTTTTCTTCAGGAGGAAATGACATCATGTGGAGCAGGTCATGTGATCTGGAATTAACACACTTCCTTGAGAGGTGTTTTTGTAATGGGGAACTTAGTTGAAAGTGATTTCTCAGACACAGATACTATTTGTTATTTTCCATACAAAATTTGATATATTGCCAAAAACAGAAATATGTGTCATGATTATCTCAACTTAATAAAAAGAATACAATCAAAACTATTTTTGAATAAGCTGATTTTATTATTGTACAGCTAATTAGAAGGTGGTTGTTATTAAATTGGGACGGTTATTTAGTTGACATTTTAGTGATATCCAGTCATTTTTTATTAATAAGTGATTGTTTCCATAATAAATAATTATAGAATTTGTAAAGACATGATCATAATGAACATAAAAACATTAGTTTTTTTACTTTTAATAAAAATGTATGCAAGATATATCCCATGAACTTCAAAAGTCCTCAGTTATATATTTACCTTTATATATGCTTCGTAGCAGACAAGGAAGTCAGCAAGAAGAAGCCTTTATAATGTGAGTGTGCACAGAGCCTGATGAAGAAAACCTGAGTTAATCAAGAAACCTACTAACCACTGTAGTGACACCAATCATCTCTGAATTTAAGTTTTGTCGAACCAGCTTACACAGAGAAAGCCTGGATGTGTTGAACTTGCTTCATAGTGCACCCCCCAGGAGCAGAAGAACATCTGGATTTTCTATTAAATCCATCAAGCTCATGCCTCCTTACCTCTCCTCCGTAGGACACCAGAGGGGAAATCTCACATTTGATAGGCAGGTCGGTTCCATCCTTCAGGCTGTATTGGAAAGGACACATTCAGGGAGGTTCACAGGGGAAGAAAAGAAACCGAATGAGTGATTGTCTCATGAAAAAGCAGCCAGAGGGACTGTAGCTGAGAGAAGCAGCTGTGAATCCTCGACACAGCTGTTCTTGTGCTGCAGCTTGTGATTAGAGATCAAAAGGCAGAGAATCAGAGAATCATCACGACCAGTGATTAGTCCTTTGACCTGCCTTGCTCTAGAAGAAAACAGATGAATGACAGGTAATGTGTTTGCATCTCCACCCAGAGGAGGAACTTTTGCAACACATTGCCGTCACTCAACATGTTTGTTTCTAGATAATAATTAGACAACAATCAGTAATCAGACAACAGGTGTTTCAGGGATGTTGCTGAGCAGTTGCCTGAGGAAAAAGCTTAATGATTAGGAAAGAAGAAGCACACACTTAAGAGCCTTAATAACATTCATGGATGCCATGAATGTTAGTGAAGCACATGCTCATTTGTTTCTGCCTTGAAAACAAGCAGGTGGTTTTCAAGGCAAAGTAGCAAGCAATAAACCTTCCTGTAGCTATTTTACATAGAAATCAACAGTATCATCACCTACACCAGAGCTGTCACTATTTGCCAGAAAGTGTGACTGGTTCCCTTTTCCCAGCATGCAGTACATTACAAGTATTAGTAGAAATAATCAGAGGGGGAAAATAAGCTGCTGACAGAGCTCATTATGACAGTACATCATCTGACCAGGATGCTGAAGAGGACTGTCGACTAAACTGATCCTCGCTGTCATTTCCTTCATCGCGACCGACTGCAAAGCCTGGCAGCGCCGCACCAGACTCCTCTTTTCAGTGGCAATGAAGGAAAGGGGGATGTCGAGGATCAGACGTAATGCCATACGGTGTTAACACGTCTGAGCGAGAGGATAAGACAGCCAAAACCCCAACACCATGCACTCAATACTGCAGGGGGATAATTACTTTCTGTTGCCATCATCTGTGGCACTGTCTGCTGCTCCATCGCTGGAAACATTGCATGGGACACACAGGAGCAAGACCAAGCATGAGAGAGGGGGATGTGAGAGTGTGAGGCTAAAAGAAAACCATGTCTACAACACAAACAAACAAACAAACAAACAAAAAAGCCAGTGCATACAGTGTGTACACAGTGTGCAAAGTGTCGGGAGGTTGAGAATGACCGAGAGGAGACCGCTTTCTTTGTTCATGCCAAACTTGACGTGTGTCATGTGAGGTGAAATGGCAAACTGCAGGCACCTGGGTATGGCTGGCACACGTCTGCCGTTCTCGTCGATGAAGTGGCCTCCGGCGTTGAGCACCCAGCGGTGGTGTAAGGACATCAAGGCATGTCTGGCCGTGGTGGGTGTGTCCTTTCCATCCTGAGTGTCGGCATTCTTCAGCGGGGAGAACTCATCCTCCCTCAGCACCTCGTACACGACGAAGGTCCTGTTGAAGTACATTAAGATCCCATCAGCACACAGGAGGTAATAGTTACTAAAGACCAATGTGACAAATAACAGATACCAAGGATGGGTACTGGAGCTGAAATAAATGACTGATTAAATAATTTGTGAATTTTAAGCTCATAGATAATTAATTATTTATATGATACTCATCTGTTAATCTTCCATTAATGATCAGTCGCCTGTATGTTTTGTCATTTTCAGAGAAGCTAAATTCTTCTGAGTTAAGAGTTACAGGTTGACTGCTGCTTACTGGAATGTGAGTTGTGTCTGTTGTACAACAATAGCCAAAAATAGGGATTTCATGTCTTCTCATGTTTGGAGTTTCAGTCTGAAGAAGCTCCTTGTTCCTCTTAGAAATGTAACCAAGGCTACAGGTCCTTCTCATTAGATGCTTTAGTCTCATCTCTGAAAGCTGCTACATCTATGGAATGAATAAATTATAGTGTACATGGTATGAAAAACCAAACAATAAGGCTGAAAAATTAAAACCCATTTAAAATGAGGGAATAGGAAAAAAGTTTGTGTCCACTGTCAAGTTATAATTAAGCGGTAATTTCTATTCTGCTTTGGGAGAGGATTACAGACAACCCAGCATTGTGTTTGTTTTCTTAATTAAGTGTAGGACCCAACTTTTTTCAATTATATTATTTTAGAGCTGGTGTAATATTTCAGCAGTTACTCAACAGAAAATAAAACTACAACAACTGAGATCACTGACTAACAATCCGTCATAAATCAAAATGTCTTTCAGCTTCAACAGATGTGAAGATTTGTCACATTTATGTTTCGTCACAAACTCTTCGTCTGTTCCTGAGTTTTAGTGTTGAATAATGTCCAGAGAAGTGTTTTTGCCGAACATTATGATGCCACACTAAAGCTGACCCTCATTATTTTATCCTATTAGACAAATTCTGAAGTTATGGCCAAAGATGCGTTTTGTGTTGTCACAGTGACATTTGAACATTAAATTCTATTCAAATCATCGTTGAGTCTGAGTGAATGTGTGTTTCAAATTTCAAGAAATTCCTTCAAGGCATTCAAAAGATATTCACAACAACAGGATAGATTGATAGACAGCCAGCCCGCAAATGTAACCCCAACATTGCTGCCAGCATACAGGCTTTTTAAAAAGTAGAGTATTTCTTTATATGTTTAAAAAAAATCTCCAAATTCAACCCCGTCCTTATGTGCACTTGTAATAAATAGTTAATTGAGTATCTGATGTCAACATCTAAAGTTCCAAACCACAAATGTATTATGAAACTGGATACTGTGGTTTCAAAATGTCACCTCGTTTGTACAAAAGTGCAATGCCCTTTGACAAGCACATACATGATATATATGGCATGTGGCAGCACAACAGACCATCAGGGTCTAGACCAAGCAGGACAGACAGAAAGAACAGAAAACAGTCGGATTTTTTTTTTTAGAAATCTGGCAGGCAAGTGAGTCAACCCATCTGGATTCTGCTACATATGCCAGCACAGGCACAACTCTAATCCATCTCCTCAGCGACACCGAAAACAGTTTCTCATCCGTTTGACTCTGAAGTGCAGCGCAAACCGTTGAATGAAGCTGGACACGTCTGTAGTGTTTTTCCATCAGTCAATCTTTACAGGAATCTTTTCATTAAATGTAAAGTTCTGTTAGTAGTGACATGACTCAAAGCTGATGTCATGTAACACTGGAGGAGGTGGAATGAGTGAACAGCTCATAAACCTCCATCCTCCTGTGGAGAATTTGGCAGGCTCCATCTCCTGGACCAGAGCATGGAGAAATGGCAAGACTGGGGTTGGAGGATAGGGATCGGGACTGGAAAATAGAGGTTGGTTCTCGCATGGAAGGACAGATCAAGGACCAGTCAAAGCCCGGAGGCCTGCCAGAAGAACATATGCAATCCAGCCACCTCTCAAAAGCAGCATAAGTTATTCATTGTATTCTAAGCACTTCAAAGGCATTCAGTTTGAGGTAAGCTGCTGTTGTACCGATGCTGGCATGCAGACACGCACACATTTTGTACCCTGAATGGAAAAAATGCACTTTAACTCACTTAGCAAACTGGAAGATGTCAAAGACGAATTTTTCCATTTTAATCCCATTTGGTTTGTCTGGTTTGATTATCTGACCCTGAGCATCCACATATGGGATCTTCTTCTGGGCCACATGGTGCTGCAGCTTTGGCTCATATTTCCTAATACATAAACACAGAGAAAAAGCCGGTATTATGATGTTGCTCTTGGTACGAGAAAACAAAACTACTGAAACAAATGAGCACATTCTGGCAGAGAGACGGACAAACTGTTTGAAAGCTTAACAACACGTTCATGAGTTCATCGTCTTACTGGACTACGTCTCTGAGGAAGGAGAAGCTGAAGAAGTGATTGGCTATGTTTCCTGCGTTGAACATCAGTCGGCCATCGGCGCTGCGCTTCTCGGCAGTTGCCAGGGTGATCTCGCTGTACTCCACCACCTGATAACAGCCATCCACCTTGCAGACCACACCTACTGCCTCTGTTGGATTGGTTTTCTCCACCACCTGGAAACAACATCACAAAAAGATATTTTTAGAATCTGCTTATCAAAAATCTGTCATTTGCCCATTAAACACATAAAGACCACAATAAATAAACAGGTCCGAAAGACCAAACTCAATGCAGCAAAAGAGACAACACTCGTGTTCATTAACACACAAGTTAGAAACCCTATCCCCTTAAAAAACAAAACTGAATACGACTTATTTCCCATTAGCCGAACTGCAGGAACAGGGTTATAAAATGAGCTGCAAATGCCTGAACTTTCTCCGTTTTGGAGCCATCAGGCGTGTCTATGTGTATGTCTGCATCATGGCTTCACATGGAGAAGACCTGAATAAAAAATTAGATTGTAAGTCTTCACAAAGGTAGAAAAGGACACGGGTGCAGTTGTAATCTGGAGGTATTAAATGAATCGTAGTACCACTAATCAGTGCTGCAGTGGTGATCAGAGTTTCTGTGACAGCTCTGACAGTATGAAGGACAGTTCATCATATCAACCTCAATAGATGGCTTTCAAGAAAAAAATAAACTTTTTTGCAAAACTTTGCTATAGTGCACAAAAAGAAACCTTCTTTCTGACATTCTTTGGTCAGATTGGACCAAGATAAATTTGTTGTGGTCCAGCATGTGTGGTGGTCTGAACCCGGCCAGGACCACCACAGTGAATCCATAGTCCTGACAGTGAAACAGAGGTGGGCATGTGATGATATGGGGCTGCATGAGTGCAGAGATGACACTTAAAGATACCTGTGGATCTATCAAAATACTGGCTGACAAGATGACTCGCAGTCTGCAGAAACTTGACAGAAGAGGAATATTCCAGCCTGATAACAATCAGAAACATGCAGCCAAAATCACATAAGAGTTTCTAAAGAAGAAAAAAGTGAAAACTATGACCTGGCCAAGTATATCACCTGGACTTATATCCAACAGAATACATTTGGTTTTTATTTCAATGAGAAAGATGGAGCAACACAACCCCTATGTGAGGACAGCTGACAAAAAACATCTTTGAAGAATGACAGAACAGAACATTTCTCTAGAAATCTGGTGTCCTCAGTGCCAAGAAGGAATGAGCCTGTCATCGAAAAATAACGCTGGAGCTATGACGTACTGAAAAAAACATACAACATTTAAATTTCAGTTAAAAAAGGTGTAATGGCTTTTTCTTTTTTACTATGGGGCCTGTATTTTAAGTATAGTCAATTTAAAGTGTTACTTTTGAATTTTAATAATGAGCAAATACCCAACTTAGAAGTGAATCACTGTGGGGTGTTACATCATTTTGAATCATTTGACATATAGTGATATTGCACACTCACTTCTGCTGTACAATCAATATGAAACTGCATTAAAGTGACATAAAAAGAGCAAGACTCAAAAACTGCTATGACACAATCAGTATGTTCCATCTTATACAGCCAGCACGTTAAACTCTGCACTGAAAGAAAAAAAAAGCCCTCTCCCCATCTGTTGGTGGCTAATGACAGAGTGAAGTCCTGATGAGGGGGTTGGTGAACGGAGTGGGGGCTGAGTGAGGGGTTAGTGAAGCCACATGAACTGCTAGCAAAGCTTTGTAATTTACGACGGGAGGGTGGGACTCTGCTCTGATCTGATCCTTCCATCTCTGCTCCACCACACAACTTATAATAATGTCAAACAGAAGCAGGGTCTGGAAGATCTGCAGTTAAATATTTCTGCTCTGTGTTGGCTGGAAAATGCACACAGCATGATAAAAAATTATTTCACAATACTGCTAGGAGATGACAAGGCTAGACACAGTCAGTCTGGTGACTTCAGACACACTTGTGCTGACACATGCTGTGATTTTGAAGACGTAGAAATGGGACATCTTGGCTTAGTATTTTGATTTAGTTACCATGGTGTGGAACCGTTTTGCTCAAACTAACTGAGACGACCTGGCAGCAAAGGTTAGTCACAAATGCACCAGGTTAAGCAGGACATCTGCCACCGATGCACCATCAATGTTCATTTAGTCAACAAAAGCATGACTCCTGAGGCTGCTACTTCACTCTTTGTGGCAGAATTAGAATTAGAATTAGATTTTGATTCCAGAAACAAATAGTCGCTCCGTGCCAACCAACACGTTACTTCCAGCTTCACCCAGTGCAGCTCTACCTGCATGGGTCAGCTCAGGACACATTTCAGTCTTTGTCACTGGTGGATCAGTGGTGGATGTAGACAGCCCAAGCTACGTCTTTTACCCAACAGATATGACTTTCAGTGAGAGAGCATCATATATACGTTTGTTCTCCCACTCTGTTTAAGCTTTCCATTCAAACAGCAAGATTTACAACTGCATTTCTAATCAAGTACCGATGTGCATTAAAATCCCTCTGTGGTTGTTGATTTACTCACTAAAAACTCATCTCTACGTATCAAAACTACATATTTAAAATTTTTGGTTTCATGAAAGTAATCCCTTTATACCTTAAAATGACAGATGTAAATCTACACTGTTGCTTCCTTTAAAATCTATGATGTCTTTGCTTTTATCTGCACTTACTCTGCACAAACATTGTAAAACTACTCAATAGCAAGTTGTAACATACATAATTTAATCAGAAACCTATTCTGATGAAGAATAAAAATACGGAAAGCTCCATCATGTACACTTACAAGAGTGATTCCTCAGGTTTGTTTTGTATAAAACCCCAGACATCTGAATCTGTGATGGAAAACTGTCATAATACCTGCAGTTTGGAGGTGGAAATGTTCAGCCAAAGACTTTCACCAGAGAGGCTCTACACTATGTTTGATCTCTAAAATATCAAATATCTACAGTGCAATCCTTTAAACTGTTGCCCTTTGGCCATTACCAGAATCAACAAGAGCATCAGTATAACGCATTTCCATTTAATATTACATTTATGTTTTTGAAGACAGAATAAGTAATGTGTCCAAACATTTATATACCTTTATCTTTCTTTTAATGCTTCTTTTAGCTATGATGCAATGTGTTTTACTTGCAAAAAAAAGGAAGAAATGATTACATTTCCTTTGCCAATGGATTTTCCTAAACTCAAACTAGTGAGCCTCAATGCTTAATGAGATCAATTTTCAAGGTTATCTTTAGCAGCAAGAGTACACATAGCAACGAAAAACAATACCCTACATTTTACACACAAAATACAAATAAAGTGACTGACATTTTTTACAAAAGAAGAAATGTATAAATGTATGATGATTGTTTATTTGTAAGTGAAAAATTGTTTTCAACCCAACTCTAACAAGCAGTTTTTTTCTGAAAATTGAAGTACTGAAGATGTTATCTGAGGCTGTGATGAAAAATAAAGGAAGAATGTGTGGTTAAGCCCTTAAACTTTCCTAGAAAGCTGTAATGAATTCACTACTCAAGAAGACAACAAGAAAGAACCAAGTGGCTTCTGTCTCCACCCAGTGGTGAGTTGCAGGAGGTGCATCTGTGTAGAAAGGGCCGGTAAAGTGAGTTGTGACCACACCTTTTTAATACAGGACAGTCACCAACTCAGTTTTGGAAGCTCGTGGAAGAACCAGACTGACTGATCAGACTGGACCACAAACAGGCACAGTTACTCTAATATTAGTACACTTTGTGCTCTTGTGAAGTACTTACACACTTGTATTACACACATTGGTATGTGCACACATAATATGAACCTGTTTGCTAAGTTGTAGTATTTTCAACATCACTTTTACTTCCTGGAAAGATCAAAGGCAACTCTGGGCTCATCAGTGTTACAGGTGAGACATCGAAATATCAAGTAACTTTATGAAAGGAATATAACAAGTCTGCTGCTGCTGCTGCTTCAACCTTTGTTTTTCTTGTAATATAGCATCTGACAAAAGAGAAAAATCTAGTACCACAAACATGAACGTAAAAAATGACTCCAGAGTGCGACCTTTTTTGAGACTGTGTGAGCTGAAACTTTAAACAGTTGTATGATGATCATCAGGATGTTTTGATGCCCCTCTGGCCAGAAAGGACAGTTACTGCACTAGCAACTGTAGTTGAAAGTAGTACTTTTTCTGCCAGTTTTGCAGTTACCATGTTCCAAGGCATAACAAAACTTCACACAGAACAAATCTAATATACAAATAATGTCAACTTTCAGGGTGGAACGTTAAGTTCACATCACACCAGAGGATTTGCTCTCAGCTCCTAAATTGTAGATACACAATGTGTTTCATTTGTAGTTTCTACAACTAGTGTGAGAATATGACAGAAACAATCATGTACTGGAGTCTAACATCTAAACTATCAGCATTATAGTTCAGGTGCTGTGATTATGATGGCTGATTCTAAACAGTAACACTAAAACTGGATCTTCGGTCTCTGATCATTCCGTTTTCTACCAGATTAGCTCTGTAATTCACCTCATGACCAATTTAAAATCCTTGATGGAGCTGCAGGGACCCTGAATCAGAAAGAAACAGCAGGAGGTATGACCAACCTTAGCTCCACAGTCCGCTCCCTTCTGCACACAGAAACCAACAAAGGCGGGGTCGGCCACTTTGACCAGGATGTTGTCGACACAATAAACGTGGATGAACTCGATCCCCCTCCGCTCCATGTCGTCCAGGATGCCCTGGTTCCCGAGAGCTCTGTAAAGACCCCCGTTACCATCTGCAACACAAACACACAAGTTTCAGACATACAAACTCCACTTGGCAACTGAAACTCTCACACAGTGCACAACAATGTACATAAGAAGTTAGTTAGGGATCCTGCGGGTGCGCACCAGGAGCCATGGAGAGCTTTCCTTTGCTCTCCAGGATGATCTTGCCATTGTAGTCCATGGCTGGCAGCATGCCCTGCTGAAAGAAGATGATGTTGTCCTTGTCCAAGCCAAAGTGGTTGTGTCGCGAGAAGAACTCCTTGGTGGCCTCCATTGTCCTGCCGCTGGTCATGATGTACCTGAAGGCCAAAAATAAGGCACAGATTGGTGTTTTGTATCAAACAATACGTGTAAAGCCTCTATCTGAAGAATGCATGCTCAGGAAAGCAGAAGAAATAAAAATCCTTCAAAATAAAACAACAATTAAGTGGAAGTATATGGCAGACAATAAAGGTTTGCAAAAGATGCTGTCATACGGAGTTTTAAATCTAACTTTAATAGCTGTTAAGCCCCGTGTCTGGAGGATTTCAAACATTCCATCGCCTTCTTGTTATCTCCATCTTTCGCAACTCTGAACTGTAAACTGTCCTTGAATTTACTCCGCAGGGTACTAATCCTTTTCCAGTAAAACAACGTCATTGATTGAGTTTCCTTTGATGCTCACGGTAACTTGACCCAGCTACTCACCGTGCAAACTGGGACAAACAGCTTTAGTTTTCATTACAAATAGAGAGAGACAGTATTTGTTGGGACACACAGCAGTAGATTCAGGCGACTAAAACGCCTTAGTGATCTGAAACCTGACGTCTCACCAGGGAATACAGCACTTGATTTTGTGCTTCTGCTCAGCCAGGTGTTGCAGCTTCAGAATGCGCTCGGCTTGGATCTGAAAGAGGGTTTTGTGGGACGGCAGCCCCACGTCGTACATGCCTTTAGGGTAAGAGACCCCCAGTCTGGTTCCCTGGCCTCCTGCCAAAAGTAAGACTGCCACTTTACCCTGAGAGATGCACTGAAGACCTGAGGGGAGAAAAAGCAGAAGCATGTGTCTTACAGTGTATTTAAAATAATCAGATAGTGATAGAATGCACAGACTGAATACATTTGCACAACATCTAATCTCTAGAGATAGCCAGAGTGCATATTTATTGCCTTTGTAAAGACGTCTTAGATAAATCGTAATAAATTTAACAAAAACAATACAATAACATTTATTAATAACTTTAATTGAGCTCTTGATCACGATGTTGCGACTAATCCTTCAAGACTTTGAAGATGTGATGATAAATCAGCCCTAAACTGATATCTAATCACACTACTCAAGCCTGTGATTGATTTTACACTAGTTCAATGGGTCAGTGTTTTATAGTGGTTCCAGTTTATCTTACATAAACTGCTGCTACGTGATGTGATGCAACACTACTTGTTGGTGCCAAAAGACAAGTTTTATACCCGTGTACTGGGTGGGCCTGCTAGACTTTGACTACTTTACCAAAAATACGCAAACACACAGACACCACGCCCGACTTTGGGCCCGACAGCTCACGATGACCTCATGAATGAGGGTCAAGAGGCAACTCTAATTACGTCAGTGGTAAATCAGAACCAGATGTTTTCTGCTACCCACCGCTGTCATCATCCCCACAGGGAAAAAACCCCTACAACGGAGGGGGTTGCGCAAAACATAATGCAATCCAACTTACTCATATTTCAGATCTACACGGGGGAAATAGACTGGGAATGGTTTGCGAGTTTATACAACCACACAGAGGGCAAATGAGTTCCTGACGTTGCTCTACTAGGACTTTGTGATAAGCTATCGCGTAGGTTACATATGTTTTTGTGTGGGTCTAGCTCTGGATTCTCTGAAAATATGCAAGTAATGAGAGGAACCACTGATCCATCTCAACACCACTGCATCTGGGCGATCATGTGATGCTTTAATCCCCTTAAGCTTCCCAGTCTGATACCAGTAAATCTTTCCTGTCTCACCTGGAGGCCATCACATGGCACTTGAAAGCTGTCAAGACTTTATTGCTAGACTCTGATCTCCTAATCTGCTTGCAATAACTGCGCATGTGTTGTTTAACAGCTGGAAATGGCTCGCTGATTTCCTGCTACTGTGTGACATTCCTGTAAACAATTCTTCCTGGTTCCTTAAACTAAAGTTTGGGGAAAATTGAGGTTAAAGGCAGAAGCTGGGTGTGGATATACATTTGGAGACTTCAGCTGGAGCTCACCTGCTAGCTCCCAGTCTTTGAGAAGTTCCCTGTCTCTTGTCACGCTCCCCAACACCTCCCTGGGCACCGGCTCCATGCGGGCATCCATCTTCTCATGCTTGCTGCTGCTAGACATCTCCATGGCATTCTTGAAGAACCCGTTGATCTCCTGGAAGTCCATCCCCTGCAGGTTGAGGATCAAGCTAGCCTGCTCCTCGGGGCTCAGCTCGCTCCAGAACTGCAGGAGGTGGGACTGGCCGGCCTCAGCCAACCTCTGCTTGAGTCCGCTGGTGCTTGGGTCCATGATCAACTGTGATTTTGATTAAAATGCTACCACACTGAAACAGATGAGGAGAAACGGGATGAATTGATACCAATAAGCAGAACCAGCTGCGCCTCAGGATGAAGTCATGTCCACAGTGGGCTAACAATGACAGCAACTTACACGTCACATAAATGGGGATTTTTAGAGGTGATCTGAATACCTATCAGACTAAATTTGATAGTATTTAGGCAGATAAAAACACATAAGTTCAATAATCAAATAAAACTGGGAGTTACGGAACTGGAATTTAAAATAAAATCTGTCTAGCTGGAGCTCTTCTGGTGAAAACTGACCTCATGACTAAAGTATTCCTACTCTGTGGGCTACTGCTGGTAAAACAGGCAAAACTGGTGACAACAAATAACCCCGCATTTCATTTACATCTTGATCTACAGCCTTAAATGAAGCAACTACTGGAATGTTTAATTGCTATGTTTGTTTGAACCCACACCCACAACAAGCAGCCTGCTGGACCAGGAAATATCTCTGGTGGGGATTTCTTAGCATTTGAATGGGATGCTGAAGGAAGCAGAAGCATAGGAGGATGTATTTTAAACTGTCCGACGTAATCGTGAAATAATTATGAGTTAAATTATTCAGAAAACTTTCAAACCTAATGTCTCCAGGAGGCTGTGTTAAGTGATTTTAAGTTGAGGGTTCACCAAAACACAAACAGGGGTGCCTCGTATCACAAGCAGCAGAGAAATTCAGTGTTAACACCGTGTAACAAAGCAGACTTCTGCCAATAAACTGTAATATTTACATTAAATGTATTTACTATGTGAGTTACATGTCTTAATCTCTCTAGTTAGCTGTCTTCCAGCAGCAGCAGCGGCGGCGGCAAATAGAGCCGAGTAAACGTTAGCAGCTAACCGGCTAACTGGGGAGAAAAGAGTAAACAGAGTGAAGACATTAAAGACTAAATGAATGAAGCAGTGAATACTGACCTCTCACTGGACTCCTCGTCGGTTTAAGACCATGAATGTGAGTCTCGCTGTGCTTTCTTGCTCTGCTTCGCCGTAACGACGCCCCCTACCCGGACTACACCTCCTGTACGTCACGTTGACGTGGCAACGGCGACGGCGCACAGAGCGCGTGTGCGGCCGGCTGACTTGCTGCGTTCAAGACCGCTCGTAAAATTAAACGACTGGACCCTCAATAGTATGTGTCTGCAGAGCCGGAGGCTGCACGGAGGGGGCTGCACCGACAGAGCTGTATGTTTTATAACGTTATGAACATTTATATTTATGCAGGTCAATATAAATAACATTGAATGAGACAGTGGTGTGAGACGTGAGAGTTCAGGGTGGTGATGGCTCTCGGAAAGAAGCTGTTTTTAAGTCTGTTTGTTCTCGCTTTAATACATCTGTAATGCCTTCCAGAGGGCAACAGATCAAAAAGCTGAGAACCGGGATGTGAACTGTCCTTGATGATGTTCTGAGCTCTGTTCTGAGAGGGAGGAGAGAGGACAGCCAACAATCCTCTGAAGCCTCGCTCTGTCTGCCTCAGTGCAGCTCCCATACCAGGTGGAAACACAGTACATCAGCAGGCTCTCTATGGATGAGCGGTAGAAGATTTCATCAAATATTAAAATTGCTGTATGTACCATATCTATTATCGATCCAGAAGATTTTGTCCTATTTCCATAAGACCTACAACCCCTGGCAAAAATGATGGAATCAGAGGATGTCTCAGAGGATGTTCATTCAGTTGTTTAATGTTGTAGAAAAAAAGCAGATCACAGACCTGCCACAAAACTGAAGTCATTTAAAATGGCAACTTTCTGGCTTTCAGAAACACTAAAAGAAATCAAGAAAAAAAAATTGTGATAGTCAATAACAATTGCTTTTTTAGGTCAAGCAGAGGGAAAAAACTATGGAATCACTCAATTCTGAGGAAAAAAGTATGGAATCATCCTGTAAATTTCCATTTCCAAAACTAACACCTGCATCAGATTAAATTTGCTCATTAGTCTGCAGTTAAGAAAGAGTGCTCACACCTTGGAGAGCTGCTGCACACTGGTAGACCAAGGAAGACATCAAAGCGTCAAAACACAAAACTCAAAGCAACATGTCTTGAAAACAGAATATGCACAACAAAACAAATGAGGAACAAATGGGCGGAAACTGGCGTCAACCTCTGTGACCGAACTGTAAGAAACCGCCTAAAGGAAATGGGATTTACATACAGAAAAGCTAAACGAAAGCCATCATTAACACCTAAACAGAAAAAAAACGAGGTTGCAATGGGCTAAGGAAAAACAATCGTGGACTGAGGATGACTGGATAAAAGTCATATTCAGTGATGAATCGCAAATCTGCATTGGGCAGGGTGATGATGCTGGAACTTTTGTTTGGTGCTGTTCCAATGAGATTTATGAAGACGACTGTATGCCGCCCTTGCAGCGCGTGCTCTAGTGCGTAGCTAGACAGCTAGCTAACTAACTAGCTAACATTCAAGTCTTCAAATAACCACACCGGGCTTGTTTTTCAGTGGTTTACTTGAGCTTGACTCAGGTCAATATTGTAAAACTGAAATAAACAACAACAACAGAGAAAAGAAAATAAATCCGTATACAAGCACTGATATATTCATGAACACAGTACGTATTACACATGTACCGAACCCGACAGCAACCGTTTACCGACATATAACTCTACACTGTATGACATATTTCAACTACTTGACAAATTATAACAGAAACTTCTAACATGACATTTCTATTTGTGCTTATGTACACGTTTTACTCACAGACAAATAGTCTCCAAGGCAGAAGCGTAGAAAAACATTAGCAACACCCCGAATAAGCTCTGTCTGTTGCGCTGTCTGCGCTTCACGAGACGTAACTAGCAAGCTGTTAGAAAAGCCACAGGTGGTGCAATAAAGTACTTTTCTTTTTGTTTGTTTTTCACGATTTCATAATTTTTTCCTCAGAATTGAGTGATTCAATATTTTTTCCCTCTGCTTGATCTAAAAAAGCAATTGTTATTGACTACCACACATTTTTTCTTGATTTCTTTTAGTGTTTCTTAAAGCCAGAAAGTTGCCATTTTAAATTACTTTAGTTTTATGGCATGTTTTTTCTACAAAATTAAACAACTGAATGAACATCCTCCGAGACTGATGATTCCATAATTTTTTCCAGGGGTTGTATAATAAATCTTTGAAAGAATCAAAGCTTTTAGAATGACCTGTGAGTGGCAGCAAACAAGCTCCCGTAGTTCTTCAGTACTGGACTCCACCACACGGGGGCGACACGACGGTTCATGAGGCGGAAGCAGTTTTCGGTCAGCTGAGACATTTTTGTTTTGGTCCTCCTCCTGGCTGAGCTCAGCTAGGTGCTCTCCATCTGTTTGCGTTTCTGAGCCTGGGTTTTCACCGGTAGCTGGAGAAAATGAAGAAGTTTTTCGACGACATTAAGAAGGACATGAAATTTAAATCCGCGGGACCGGGGAAGAAGCTAACCGAAGAGACCAGGCAAATAAACTTCTCTCACCTGCTGCGGAGCTAACCAGAGCTAGCCGCGGAGCTAGCTGTGTAACGTTTGCAGAATCCAGCTAATGAGTATTGATTTGCTCTAGCATGTTTTAGCTTACCATACAAGCAGATTTCTGTTTTCTTCTGCTTGTGTTAGCGTTCAGCGGGCTAACTGTGGCAGTTCAATTAAGTTATATAACACTTAGCACGGTGGGAGGCTCCCAGCTTGACTAACAGTTAATCCCTGAACAAGCTCATTTAGCTCATGATCTGAGTAACGTCTAGTGACATTTGCGCGCCTGTAAGCCACCAAACTGCCAAACAGGAAATAGACTTGCTGTGTCACTGATATATTTGTGTCGTTCTCGTTTCCTCACGTCGTATTTCTCTCCTCATACCGCTGTAGTGCTAAGCCTGAAGTGGTGCAGAGCAGCTCCAATGCCAAGCAGAACCGTCATGCTCCCAGTGAAGGAGCACAGAGAGCCGGAGCCGCAGCCCTGGCAAGGATCGAGCATCAACAGAAGCCGAGGGTTCACACCTCCCAGGACGCCATCAGGAACCAGGGTGAGACACAGAACCCTGTTTTATTCACAGTAGTTTACTCTGAGATGAGTCAGGGTTTCTGCAGGGCATTAAAAAGCATTAATAGTCATTAAGTTGATTTTGCGAAAATTAAAATCATTAAATTTGATTCTCAATGGCATTAAAAATTCTTTCAGCAGTTTCCAAGAAAAATATTTGAGTATAATAACATATAATTATAGACTGCGATTTGTCAGATATGTGCATCTGCGTAAACATGCCGAAGCATTGCAATAATTGTTCCGGCTGGCCGGGTACAATTGCCAAAAACTACATGTTTTTAAAGTGGCCTGCAGGCTGGACCAGGTGGAGGAGAGCTGGGAAATGGGAAAACGCAAATTGGCGATGCCTGGTGGTCGGTTACCTTTTCAGGATGGGCTTTGTAGTCTATGAACACCCACGACCCTGTGTCCACCACCTAAGCAATGCAGTCTTAATGGTCAATTCCAGCAGACTTGAAGCTAGGGTGCCTCCTAAAGCCGATGCAGAGTCTACACTTATCAATAACTGTCAGTACTGATTGATTTTAAACATTTTGTTATCAATAATTCTCAGCCCTCACTGATAGTATTTGGAAAAAATGCCTGATTGTAAATTTGTAGCATGTGGGTGTAATATATTTGGAAAGTTAAAAACCAACAAAAAGGTGAAGTTACCTCTGGAAAGTCATCACAAACTAGCCCTTTTTAAAGAAATATTGTTATTATTTGCTTGCAGTGGTGAGAAAACATGTTTCTTTGCCACATTGCTGCATGCAGTAAAACTGTAGGGATTTTTTCATGCATAAAAGTGATGCTTTTGTTGTCTGTTTTGTTGAGATGCCCAAACTATGAAGTCCGTGGAAAGTGGCTACAACTGCTGTACCCATAGTATTTAATCAGCATTTACAAAGCAGTAATGATGTTTTTTACACAAGTGAGGAATTTAGATGTTGTTTATGATCTGTCAGCATGTAAATGACGTCAGTAACCAACAAATGTATCTAACTGCATGATTTCCTACATTTGCTTGCAGTTAAAAGAGAGCTGGAAGCAGAGGCGGCTGCACTGGCTGAGAAAGAAAAGGCTGCTGCAGCAGAGGTATATATTGATTGACACGGTTTTAATGATTATGTTTGGTTTGCAGTGATACTTACTTAGTCTAACAATTCTAATTTGTGGTCAGGGATCCAAAGTGCCAGTGAGAGATCCCGCTTGTCTCTCCGTATCAGGTGTGTATTTCACCTGTCCGCTAACCGGAGCCACGTTAACTAAGAGTGAGAGGGAAGTACACATTAAAGAGGCCATTTTAATGGTATGTCTGAAGATATTGTTACTCGCTCTTGTTTTTAGATTGAATGTGTGTGCAGTTCTTAGTGAGACATTAAAATGATTTGCATGGGATTAAAGGCTGCTCTAGTTTCTCCTGTTGATAAAACATATACTCTGTTTTTTTTACCGTCAGCGGTTTGAGGAGGATGCAATTGAGGCCTCTGTTATGATGATTTACACATTTAACAAAGACAGAGAGAAAGTCAAGGCTGCTGTGGACATTATAAGCAA
>NC_072767.1:37641615-37753056 GCF_022539595.1 Amphiprion ocellaris
AAAAAAGTGGAGGAATATTCTGCAGTATTCTTTCAATTAAACATTTTTTGCTAGTATAGTAAAAGTTCCAAAAGTATTGTAGAATATTCAAGTTTCGCATTGAATAAGTTACTTTCCTGAAAAAAAAAATCCTGTGAACTGAAGTTTTACCATTATTGTAATGCCAAGAAGGTCAATGTCCATCCATCCATAAACTGCTAGTTTATTAGGTTCCCCCAGCTACAGCTGAGTCTAATACAACAGTCCTGCAAAAAACTACCTCCAGTAAGGTGTTAAAGTTCAGCTGCTACTTATTTAGAACGGTGTGCATTCAACTATGGTAATTTTGGAGAACGTAGACTGTGCTGCTGTCTTTTTTTGACAGGCATTTATATTATTTTGTCCTCCTCATTGAGGGTTTATAGTGGGTTAGAATAAACTAGAAATGCTTCTCTCTATAATGCAAACAGTATCCCCAAGATACTCATTCAGGAATGAATGCAGTATAAAAGTGCAGTACTTTTATTCAGGTTTAATGAATGTATCCTGTTCAAGTATTCTCGAAAAATACAGAAAATACATATTTATAAAACATCGTGACGCTCGATCTAACTGTACAAGTACAGATCTAACAACTACTCCAGCGAGTTATCAGAATTAGAAATTGCAGAATAAATGCACCCATTGAAATCACAGGAAAATGTACAGATGGACTTTTAGCCTCTCATTTCCCACCTCTCACTTCTGGGAAACTATATACATTTAGACCATGAGAAAACCAATAACTTCATGAATTTCCAAAAACCGTAAATAAAGGTATTCTTGATGCTCCTCATGAAAATTGGCCATTTCTGTTTCTGCTCTTCCTCTCTGTTCAACCCAATCTGCAGTAGCTAAAGCCAGACGTTCGCTTCAAAAGGCTCGGGCTGAACACGTCTGACAAACCTGACAGACATGATGATGAACACTGGCCAAATCAGCCCTCAATAATCAAGCCAGTCACTCTGATTTTATGCACAACTTTTACTGGAAAGAGCCACTGGCTCCTTTATAAAATAATTAGATGAGAGGGACTCATAATTCTTAGCAGATGTCACCTGCTGCCAGCTGCCTCGACCAGAGTTTGGAGCTTCATCTTACTTGAACACTTGATTCTTGGAGTCTTGGACGCAGTCGAGTTCAGAACCAGGAAGGAGAATAAATGAGGGAAATGGGGCAAATTGGTTAGAGAAGACGACCTGTCTCATCTTCAGGCAGTGCTGAGTGTTTGAGCAGAGCTGGCTTCAGGCAGAGCAGCTGTGTCAGAAGGGGTGACTTCCATTAGACCATTTACCTTGCTGGAGGACTTCCCTGCAGTTGGGCCTGAGAAGTCAAATGCAATAAAATTGAATTTAGATGGAAATGTTTGTAGCCATTTTAAAGCTGGCGAGTTTGCAGGTGCCTTAATAACAAAGGACAAAACACTGTTGATATTGCTAGTTGGTATATTTCGATAAATAGCACAGCAAATAGCAAATATCTTCCCCTCCCTTGCCAGCATGTGAACCAATTAACAGAGCTTTTGAATTGTCACAAATATTTTTTGGGAAAACGCAAATATGTGACATTTATGCTTCCTCCTCAGTGCCTTGCCTCTAGCCAACATTAACTTAGAAAAGTAGTCTGCTAACAACTAACTGCTGGCTGCAGGCACAATGTTTACTCCACACACCTATCTTCCATCTCCACATTGTGTTTTAGTTCTGTGCACGAGCACAAACATACACTGAACATGCTGGAATAGCGTTTTTTCACCCTACAAGCAGAATGAACAGCTAGCAGACCATGAGGAGATACTCTATCTGGCAACAACTGGGACTAGAATTGCGTACTCCATCTTTAACTCGACTGCGCCTACACACTGCAGCTGTATTCAGACATCAGTTAAAGCTCATGGAGTTTATTTATTGGTTGGTGTAATACATACAGTAATTTTCCCATCTATTTACTATTAACTTCCTGGGAAGACATCTTAAATATCATAATGATGCAAAAATATTTCTGAATCTCAGAGTAAACATTAAACCCCATCTTTTGTTGTTGATTTAACCCTTTGAAACTCATCTGTGTATATCAAAGTTACATATTTGAAAGATTTTTCCATGAAAATAATCCCTTCCTGCCTCTAAATGTCTTTGATGCAACTCTACACTTTTGATTCCTCTTGAATGTGCGGATCTGTTGTGTCCCTGCTTCTTCCTTCACTTACAGCAGCTCAAGTTCAAACACTGTAAAACTATCCTATCCAACACAACGGCAAGTTGTAACACTGGAGGAACTCAGCAATACAAATTTGCATCAGAAACAAATTCTGAATGGGTTCCTTATGTTTGTTAAAATAACACCCCAGAAATCTGAATCAGAGTTTTGCATGAGTAAATTTTTTAAGTGAAAATGTTCAGTCATGGTGCTTACTGTTCATTTTACTCATGTCTTCTAGTATATAAAAAAAACCAACACAAAATCAAGGTACAAAAAACTTAATTTTCACCAGACAATGACTGTTTTTTATTCCTCTTTGGTGACTCACCAGCCTGTGTGGAGATAATGACACAGTCGTCATCATCATCATCCTCAGTGTCAGCTTGAAAACCATCGGCCTCCATTGCTTCCGTCTGGCAAAGACAGTAAAAAGCTACAGTCAGTTTATGAACTGCATGTTTTCACCAAAAGGACAACTGAAAGTCTGCTTCAGCTTGACTACCTGCTCAGAATCGGTGCACTTCTTCATGAACTTGGTGATTGACATGCTGCCTGTGCTCTTCCTTTTGTTGGAGGACGAGGACGTAGTGGAGGAGGTCTGGGGTGTAGTGGGAGAGTTTCCCTGGGAGCCTGTGGCTGCCTGGGGTTCTTCACGGGAGTCTTCTCGGGCTCCTGTGGTGAGGTAGGTCCACTGGCAGGGTACTGGGAGAGTCTCCTGGCCGAAACGGCACAGTACCTCAGTGTGCACATACCAGCAGCAGCGTCTGTAGGTCGAGCGCTTCTCATAAACAGCATTGTTCTTGATGAGGCGCCTCAGCCGTATTCTGATCAAATGGGGAAGGAAAACAGTAATTATATGTGAAGAAGACATTGATACTGCTGAAAATGGTACTATTTGAATTTTTAGATCACATATTTATACATAAACCGTTGACTAAATATGACTTTACCTCGTGGGAATGTTTTCTGCCGGGCTCTGAGGGCTGGACGGATCAGGAGGTGATGATGAGGAAGAGGTCTGCTGACGACAAAACTCCTGAAACTCGGTGATGATCACTTTGCAGCTGTTCAAGTTGCCATGCAGGAGAGGCAGCAGCTGACCGAGTACTGTGCAAGGAAAAGACATTAGGGAGTTTTTACAATGATGCTCATAAATGACCATGGCTACAGAAAAATATCCTGATATTTAATTCATCTGTAGAAAGAAATACTTCTCTACATTACTTTTTTTTTTTTTTTTTTTTTTTTTTTTACAAGCGATTCCAAGCAAGCTCAACTTGAACATAGAAAAGAGGGCTAAGTTTAGATTAGTATGCTTTATCCGTTATGAATTATTAATTATGTAATGACAATTAAATTAATTATATTTAAAATTTGGAAATCAAGAAAAGACTGACCAATAGCGTGAGCAGCATTATTTTAAGTACCACCATTCTAATGCAAAAATAGGGTGCTCAATGCATTATCTTACGCAATTTTCACATGAAATATAATTGTTAATAGCACGTCTTTGAAATTTATAGATCCATAACACAATGTCCTATGAGGCACACATATTTTAAGGTATCTTACATCAACGCTAACTATCTTTGAAGAAACTAAATTGGATAAGAAGTTGTCTTATACTCAAAATATACACTGAACATGTCAAGAAAAACCTCTGCACTGAAAGTTTGTGACTGCTGATAAGGGAAACTAGAGCCAACATCAATTTTTTATCTCAAAGAGCCCAATATTATGCTATTTGGGGTTTTTCCTATGCTTTACAGCATTATATAGCATTTTGTGAGTAGGCAAAAAGTCTGACGAGCCAAAAAAAAAAAAAAAAAAAAAAAAGGTAATACTAAAAGGGAGTTATGGGGGCTCTCAGAAAACACTACTCCTTACCTGAAGTTCAGGCTTTTCTCCTGTTACCCTTATGTAACACATTTGGATTTCACCTGTCTATAGCAGCTTGGTATAGACAACGGCTATAGACAGGTCTTTAAACAAAGACAGGGCAGCTTTTTCACAGTTCATTACTTCTCACCAGACCTGCTTCTGCTGGGAGTACATCTATATACTCAGAGATCTGGGATTATGGTATGTAACTAACAGCTCACTTTGTTGTCAACACGCCTTTTTGGGAACTAAAATGCACTGTTTCAGACACTAAAAGAGGCGCTACAATTTAAGAAAATGTGCATGTTTTTTTTTTTTTTTAAACATTTAAGCATGTAAAAATGTTTGCATAGACCCTCAAAACAAAAATAAACCTGTAAATGTGAATAATGGGCTCTTTAAGGAAGAATGTTGTTCCAGGTCTCCAATAGACCATAAGTAGAGAAAGGCTTAACCCATGAATGTACCATATGATATACACTTACACTGTGCTTCTCTCTGACTCTCCTCTGGGCTCGGGCTGGTGTCTGCTTTGGGCAAAGGCTCTACCAGACACACAGCATAAGGCTGGAAAAGTTCCACACCAAGTCCTTCTCCCTCCCAAACGCAGCCCCTCACCACCGGCTCCAGCACCTTCATCTTCTTCTTGGTGGACATGAGCTCATCCCACTCCCTCGCTTTCAGTTTCTGACGCAGTTTTTGCTTCTCCAGGTCTCCTCCCTCCTGAAAGGTTGGATGTGTGTCAACAATGATGCAAACAGTAGACTTTGCTAAAGAATTTTTCAGCAAGAAAATCAAAGCAGACTATCTGGCAGATTATGGAGCGAAAACATTTACTGAAAACAACCAATATCGCTGCTCTTTTCATACCTCTTCTTCTAGTGCCCCCTCATCATCTGAAAGGTAGCCGTGAGGAACAAAGAAGCCGTCATCGTCGTCGTCGTCATCTTCACCTCCTTCCTCCTCATCTTCCTGAAAGTGGTCAACAGTGAAGCGCTTTTTAATAAGTAAAATTAACATGATTCGTTCATTCTACTTTTGGTATTGCAATGTTACAAGACAAATTTAAGTGTGCACTCTGTTGTGACCTCAAGTTCAGAGAAGTAATTAAAGTATTTTCCTTCAATGCGTTAAAGCCAATAATACTTTATGATGTACTTTGATTACTCAGATAATAATTTAATTTGACCTCTCCAACGTACGTGGTGTGAAACAGATTCTGACAAATGTCAGCTGTACCATTGTGTTTAACTATGCATAGATTATAACAGGAAAGAACTTGTGCATTTTGGTTCAAGCCATTTTATTCTTGAAAGCATATTATTGCATGTTTATAAATGATGTAAACCATGATAGTAAACTTTGGGGATAGCTTGGCTTGGACAGGATTAAAATCTATCACTTAACATTAAATCGCTTTTACATTTTTGTCCAGATTGTATTAATGTTACATGTAGACAAAAGTAGGAGATGCTTTGAAAATTCACTGTGGTTTGTGCTGACTGAAATTTCGAGTCAGTAACCAAATTGCACCTAAGTAAAAATAAAAAAAGAAGGAGCTATGATGTTGATAACTGATGTTGAAGTCAGAAACAAAAAAGGTTTTTACAAGGCTCTGCACGTTGAGAAACAGAAACCAATGACTGATTGACAATAATGCTAACTACATGCAATTCTGAGAAGTCAGTCTACCTAACATATTTTGCTGTAAAATACTGCGAATCAATGCAGATACCCAATAAAAGAAAACCATAAAGCAAATGAACAACTATGTTTTTCAATCCTCCAACAAAACTTACCCCTTCACTCTGAGACAGGGACTCTCCTGGTTCTTCTTCCTCCCACTCTTCATCACTGTCCACCTCGTAGTCAAGCAAGTCCTGTGGTGGCAAAACACAGCTGTCAGTGTCAAGGTTACACAAATGCAGTAGTATTGACAACACTGAATCAAAGCTAAAATCATTTAAGTGAATAAAATGTTGTTTTTCAGTTGATACAGGTGTCTGTGTTACATTTCAACAGACACATTATTAAAAATGGTTTGTGTTGTGGGCGGCTCACACAATAAACAGGCTGATGCTATTGTTAAATAGTTTTACCTTGTCTTGTCTGAGGGGACAGCGAGGCGAGATGTGTGAGCTCTTCTTACTCCAGGTGCCCCAGTACGCTGGACGGTAGTTCTCATGGAATTTGAGCAGCTTCATGGGTCCATAACGTTTCCGGTCCGGTACACCATCTGGTTTTGGGCCTTCCACTGCTATACACTCCCTGAAGAAATAGTGGGAGATGTAGACAAAGAATCGTTAACCACAGAGCTACAAAAAACTCGGTAATAAATCACAGGTTTTTCCAAATCTACACAAGCAAACAAGTGAACTGCCAGAGCATTCCAATTTTTAAATACAATTGTTGTTAGTGGCAGGATATCGGCGATTCTCCATCATATGTAAATTATGTCAAGGCTCCACAATAACGCAAATGTCCTCGAGGTGTCAAAAAGCGCATTCATGGGGCTGAGGCTGCTATGGCAACTTCTGTTGAGCCAAGTGAGCTTTTAACAAACCGTACTGAAACAGCAACAGACTGACCTGCCACCCTCAGCTTAACATGTAGCCAAATGCAAAGTGTTTGGTAAAAAATATGTAGGAAATTAACACAGAACGATTAAACATTCATCAATGGTTTGAAAACAGTTAGTGTCACTGGCACTGGCCCCACACTCTGTATTATTATTATAATAATTATTATTATTATGTCCTGCATGGATAAACTGTATTTTATTGGAGAATAAACAAAGCTGACAACAGTTTATTGCGGCTGCTGACAGCAGGTCGGCAGTTTCTGTACACAGGATTGCTGCTGTTGTGTATCTATTGTTACGATGTTGGCACACTGTAACACTTCAAAAGCCTTAATCATCAAATTTTACATTAGCAAACCCCCAATCCTCAATCATAACTAGAACTATATATTGATATATAGTCACAATCTCGTATGCCCTCACACATAGCAGAAGAATCTTAAATAGAAAGGCACTCAGAGAGCAGATCCTCCTCCAGTGTTAAAGCTTGCAATTTTGACCACCATGATCTTAACCAAAATTTAATGGGTCCTTCCTGTGCCCAAGCTTCACCTCTCCACTAAGTTTCATGAAATTCAGCTTGGTAGTTTCTGCATAACTTTACTGACAGACACACAGCTTACTGGACAGATCTGGAACTTCCTTGTCATTTAAATATCATTGTTAGTTTTAATCAGACTGCTGTTTAATCTGAAGCTGCTACTTGGACTGTAAATAACCCTTAATTTGTCAATAAATGTACACTTTCCTGGACATGAGGCAACCATGTGGGGATGAGAGTGTGCACAAATGGGAATAATCACTGTCTTACCTGAGTGATTCTGTCTGCCTGGGTTTGGTGGGTCCTGACCGTCTGGGTTTTTGCCCAATCCAATCTTTCAGTCCATTCAAGTTATCAGGAGGATTCAACAAACACTGGTCCAGTTCCTCCAGAACAGATTCCTCACACTGAACCCGGCACAGTGGTGCCAAATACATGTTTTCTTTTATCTCAAATGGAGCAAACTTCCCACACGCAGCTGCAAGAGTCTGAAACGACAAATGGACAAAACAATTACACTTTTTTTATATTGGTGAAGCTTATGAATTCAGTTGACTATTTTAGTTAAAAGGAAGGATATATAGGATCAGAAAATATATCACAATTCAAAGTCAAGCGATTGGTAAAAGAGAGTAACTTAATCCCCAGCTTTCCGACATATATAGATACATACATGTTGTTCCAATAAGAAAATACAGATTATAGATGGATAAAACAACTTCAAAAACAAACAAAAAAAGCTGTAACCAATTTTGAATTCATCTGTTAAAAAGTTCAAGAATTACTAACCTTTGGAGCCTGTTGGATCTTGGGTTTCTGCAGAAACCGTGTAATTTCTGCTTTCTCAGCTTTAAGGCGCTGTAATCAGAGCAAAATGTTCCATAGATTAAGCAAAATCATTAATGTCAGCTATCGAACAAGAGATATTGAAGCATCTACCCTGCGCATTCTGAGGTGCCACATAAACTCACATCTTTCTCTTCTTTCAACCGCTTCTCCTCTTCCTTCATTCGCTTCTCCTCCTCTTTCTTCCGTTTTTCTTCAAGCTTGGCACTGAGGCAAATATTAAGCAAATTTTGTTTTTATATCAGCATCATTATGTCTGCTGCCATATTGTTAACACTGACACAAATTACTTTGAAAATACAGAGACCCTCTCATTACTCACTCCAGCTTAGCTTTCCGCAGATCTTCTTTTGCTTTTAGCCTCTCTGCCTTTTCCTTCTCCTCCTTCTCTTTTTTCTCTTGTTTCTCTCGATTATCTTTTTCCTTTTTCTCCCGTTTTTCCCTTTCTCGTTCCTCTTTTAGTTTGCGAGCTTCTTCTTTCTTTTTCTCTTTTGCAGCTTTGGCCTCTTCTTTCTGGCGTTCCTTCTCCTGCCGCAGTCGAAGCCTCTCCTCTTGTTCTTGCAAACTCTACAATTGCGAATGTCTAATCAGTTTTTCTATTAATCAGTTAAGTGGATAAGAAATATGACCCAGAACACAATATGCTGGATTTTAAGTCATATGTTTCAGCTTACAACTGGGGAATTTGAAACAGATTTCAAACTCATCTTGCAGTGTATACATAATGAGTCTCACCTTCAGTGAGCGCCTCTTCACCATTTTCTGCTCTGCTGGTATCTTGGGGGTGGTCTTTGGCTCCTATGAGGGAAAAAAGGAATAAAATCCGATAATCATCTCTTGCATCTAATCTACTCAATTGCTTAATTGGTGCAATTTAAAGCTGAACACATTATTGCATTAATATTGAAACTGTTGTTTTACAACAAAATAAATATCTAAATGTAATATATCTGAAAGCACTTACATTCATCACTAAAATACACACATGAATAACAGAGGTATTGGTCCAAATTAACAACTATTAGATATTGCCAGTGTAGCTGGTGTCGAAAAAAATCCACAAGATTAATTATGATTTATTAGATCAATGTTATGCATTTAAATGAGTAAATGTTGATAAATTACTCATTACACATTCTATTAGTGGTAGAAAGCGAACGGTAACCAGAATCTATTCAGTCTTTTTGTGTTGTGTATGAAGAGTCATTATCAAACAAATCCTTAAGACTACTTATGAATTAACATTTTCCAACTATTAAATATTGAATGATCCTATGTGGCATTAAACAAAATGCAGGTAATGGGTGCTGTACATACTGTAGGTGTTGTAGTTGGCGTGGGGTTATCAGTCTTGGACTTCTCTGGTGAGCTATCGGACATGGAGCTGGCTGATGAGGTGGACTGCATGGACTTATTTCCCAAACTAGAAACATTTGCTGACATATTCTGCTCCTCAGGATCACTGTCAGAATCCTGAGTTGTGTCAAGCTGCGAAAGAGATTCTGTCTGATCTTTGTCTTCCATCTCTTCTACTTCAACATCGCTCATTATTATGCAGTCTAAAGTGTGTGTTTTAGGAGTGTCATCCACATTGGCGGATTTCTTAGATGAGGCACTTTTGTCTTTGCAGTGATGCTTGTCTTTTGTTGGGAGGCAGGGAGAGGCAGAGGCAGGTGAAACACATCGCTTTACAGGAGATGAGGTGTCCTCAGTCAGATCTATAATCATGTTCTCATCTGAGGGTCCTGCAGGGCATCTGCGGCTCAGGAAGCCATCAAGTGGCCCCCGACCATTAACCAGAGGCGGTCTGCTGCGCACAGAGAGTGGAGAAGACTCATTTTCATTCTCCCTGTCTGAGACTTCAGGTTCAGGGCAAGCATGGGCACAGGGGCGCTTTGGCAGCTGGTTCTCTTTAGGGTCAGGGTTAAGGCGCTTGAATGGGAGGCGAGCTGCAGGCAGACAATAATATTGATCATTTAAGGGTGCATTACTGTGCAAATGTGTCAAATAAATTTGATCAACAATACGCAAAAGCGGGGAATAATTAAGAGACATATAGAATAAATAGAAGTGTATAAATAATTAACAAGTTCTATAAATTGGGCTGAAGGAAAATATCTAATCCCATTTTTCTTACAAATCTGGCAAATTTAATTTGGCATGCAGTACAAATTCTTGAAAGTCGAGCTTCAGTTTAATATTTACTGGGTGATAGATGTAAAATACGATTCATGAGACACAATCAATTGCTAAGGATGATTTTGTAAAACCATCATTTAAACCATGGGCCAGATGCACTGTAAAATATACAGCGTGTAGGCCATTTAAAGTCTAATTCTTTTCAAATGCAAAAATGCAAATAAAATGTATTACAGAATTAATTTTATTATCTAAAATTAAACTTTCTTTATCTTAAATTGCACTCTGCAATTAGCGAATTTCACCGTTTCAAATTGCAATTTTGATTGCAAATCGATTAATTAAGCACAGCTGTAAATGTAAGGTATGATTACACAATGGACAGTAATAACATTACCAACACTTATGCTAGATTATTTTCAATAGTGTAATGTCTTATTCTCAAAGATATTGTGTCACAAGTGTCCAAAATATTCAGAAATTTTAATATGATGCTGTAATTAATTACCTTGGATAAGTTTCTTGTTGGCATCGTTACTTGACTTACAATCCATGCCTATAACAAAAACAAACATAAGAACATCAAACCTTCACTAATAATTATTTGAATTTGCAATAATGAACTGACACCAATGCTGTCAGTCTGTAAATGACAGGCTTTGTGACTTGCAACGTTATAGACAGAAGAATTAAAATGACAACCACATTTAAAACTCATTTCCACTACTACACAAAATTAACATACAATGCTATTAAATTTCCATATGAACAGATTAAAACCCCACTAAGCCACTTTTTATTGTTAAAATTGAGCTTGCACCAACGGAACATTTGTTTATTACTGTAATAACCAAATACCAGTGAAGACTACCTTAAAATCCTAATCAATCTGTATTAAAGAAAGTTTATCAAACAGCATGAACGCGTCGAATGAGGTATTTTAAGTTGCTGCAGTACATGTCAGAACACTTTGCAACACCGGTGTGCCAACATCCCAGCATTACAATGGATGTAATGGTTGTGTTTGGTTTGCTCTCCCGCCAACCGGTGCATCAGCCGGTGCTGTAGGCCCGGTCGAGTCAGCGGGGCAGCCACCGTGTTGGGGCTGTCAGGACCAGGACGCCTGCCCGCTTACAGAACCGAAAACTTCGCACAACCAGGGAAACTAGTTGTAACATTATGTAACGTTACAACAGCCACAAACCTGGCCGTGTGTAGAGGTAAAAACAAAGGCGCAGACTTGAGGACCGTGAAAGCAGCTTTCATGTTTGCTGCTAAGCATCTCGGGGACGCTAACACAACTAGCTAGCCTGCTAATGTGACTAAATTAGCTAGCACCTTTGCTAGGCGAACCGGGCATAGCTATAAGCTAGCAAAGCACGGTTAAAGCCCTTTTTAACGGTTAGGTACAGCTTTTGTAGTTATAAAATACTGACACTGAGGTCTAGCTTCATTACTGTGATACAAAACCAATGCTAAAGTTTCATGTCAAGCGTTAAATAACATGATGACAGAAAAGCAGCTAGTGAGTTGAACACAGCAGGCTTTAATGTTCCGAGTGAAAGGCAGCAGTTCAGGTTTGTCTCCTAACAATGACAACAGCTAACGGTGGTAAATCGAGATTTTTGGCGTTGACTGAGTTAAAGTTGTGTAACGGACACACATACTGAATTATCTTTTTGTCGGCTTGTAATTATTTTGTACTCGCTCAAACGTCCAGACGAAACTATGCCCTGTCTATAATACATAACAGTAAACATTTTAACAAGCTGTTTGGACCGTGTTGGAGCTTGCCAGACGATGCGGTAACAGTACCTCTTCTGCGGGGAGTAGATGCTGCGTCCACAGGTGCGTTTTCCGCCGCCAACATCCCAACCACTAACCCGGGGCTTCCCGAGTTGGCGATATTCTCCGGTTTAAAAAAAAAAACAAACAAAAAAACTTCGAAACAACAGCAACGGGCCCGAGGATGTCCCCAACAACGAACGGACTTGTGAGCTGCTACTGAAACGACATGTGGTTTATTTCTCATTAAACATAGCGCAGCCTCTCCGCGGCTCCTTCATGCTCCCCCGCTTCGCCCTGCTGCTGCCTCGCGCTCCTCAGTCGGAATTGGCGGGAGCCTGTCACTTCCATCTATAACCTCCTCTGATTGGTCGAAGCTCCGTCACCGGCCTGCGCAGGGATGTTGGATTTCTGCACCTGTGTCGCACGGTTCTGACGTCGTACATGTATTAAAGCGCTGCGACAGGGGCGCTGTTACGATCTTGCGACACTGGTGGCTTCGCTCTACCTAAAAATGTTAAAATTTGACATATTTATATGTTTCCAGAACATAAAATTAACATAAAAAGTGAGAATCAACTTTTTTTGGGGTTGTTGTTGTAGTTATCTGTTTTTCTGCTGCTATTGCACTTTTTTGCACTTGACTGCAATTCCCTCATTTACTGTATATTTTTGTGTTTAGCATACTTTACGTTTGTACTTTTCAAATTATAGCATATATTACGCTTTATTGTGCATTTTGTGCTTTAGTGTATTTTACTTATTTCTTATTCATTTGTGTTGTGGTTGTAGTCACTGTACTCTTTATGCTTGACATTGGAACACCAGAATTTCCTCTTGGGGATCAATAAAGTATTTCAGTCCTATTCTATTGTATTGTATTGGCCAGTTAAGTGTGGGGCAAACCAGGAAGAGGATCAAGACTTTTATTTGTGACATGCTCTTACAGTATGCGCAGCAACATACAGAGTGACAGTTCTACAAGGCTGTGCACTACCAAGAAGACATGATTAAAAAAAACTATCCTGAAAGAAATAGAAAAAGTTGAAATGATTAGAAGATAGAGGTTGATGATGCTAAAATGAAACGTACATTGTGCAAGAGCTGGAGTTGTGTGTGTGTGAGTAATGTTATGCACACGAGTGGATGCTTAGGTGCTATTGATTTAGATGTTTAAGTGAAAGTTTAAGTAAACAAAGTCATAGTGTAATTACTGCACGGTGCCTTGGTGGTTAGCACTTTTGCCTTGAAGCTAGAAGATCCCTGGTTCGCATCCCGGCCTTCCTGGGCTCTTTCTCCGTGGGGTTTGCATGTTCTCCCTGTTCTCCGAGTACTCCGACTCCTTCCCACAGTCCAAAAACATGCTCAGGTTAATTGGTAGTTCTAAATTTCCCGTAGGTGTAAATGTGAGTGCGATTGTTTGTCTCTATATGTAGCCCTGTGACAGACTGGTGACCTGTCCAGGGTGTCCCCTGCCTTCACCCTAAGTCAGCTGGGATAGACTCCAGGCCCCCTGTGACCCTATCAAGGATTAAGCGGTCTATAGATAATGGATGGACAGTGTAATTATATCATTACACACTACAACTTTCTTACTATAAAACTATATGTGAAATTTTTTAAAAGTTCATAGTCATTTTAATCCATACAAACTTGTTACTTCTGCATAAGATAAACTGCATTCTCAAATTTTGATGTTACTCTGACTTTAACTGCAACATAAATGTTAGAAAACAGCTATAGAAATTATCTTTAATCATTTCTTAAAATGGTTTACTTTTTGCTTGTTAATTCACAACTGAAGGGGCCTTCATCAAAAGTTCTAAATTTACTTTATTAAATGTGATGTTTAAATTCATGACTTAAAAATGATGTCAAATCAACAGGGATGTT
The DNA here is from genome assembly GCF_022539595.1 of Amphiprion ocellaris. Lineage (NCBI taxonomy): Eukaryota > Metazoa > Chordata > Actinopteri > Pomacentridae > Amphiprion > Amphiprion ocellaris. Next base: position 37,655,502 of record NC_072767.1, read on the forward strand.
TAGCCTATAGTGGCTAAGAATACAAGCTACTGAGCTAGTGCTACAGCAAGGTAATGTAGCATAGCATATTTAGCCTTACATAAAATCAGGTAGTTAGATTTTTAGACAGATAATAATATATGTTTACTGCTGGATAGCTATTATGGTCCTATATGAGATGATAGTGTATAGAATTTATCAGAAATCTAACAATGTAGGGTGTAAAAATCATTGTTGTCAATAGGAGGAGTTTTTGCTCAAAAGTCTTCTTCTGACATTTTCACAAAGTAGAATATCTGATATTTTATTTGTTCAAGCTAAGGGATGACCCTGCACATGACTCTCACGTTAACAGTACAAAAAAAGTTTTATATGTATATTCTGATTTTTAAAAAGGCTTATTTTGTACTGTCAGAGTATTACATCATCTTACCTCAGAACCGCTTGATTTAATTTTCTTTCACTGGTAAAATTATTGACACAGTGAATAATAAAGCAATGCTAAAAACTGGAATCACAAAAATCTGTCAGAAGAATATGGACTAGATATGCTCTCCAAATCTATCAGCCCTATTGGAAATGTCAGTATCATTTTAAAAGTCTCATCTGAAAGCTTACTTTTACTTTTCTTTTTGTAGTCTTAATAATAATAATAATAATAATAATAATAATAATAATAATAATAATAATAATAATAATAATAATAATAATAATAATAATAATAATAATAATAATAATAATGCTTTTTTTGTAAGCGCTTTTCTCGACACCCAAGGTTGCTTTACAAGAGAAACAAATATAACAGAACAGTTAAAAACACATTTTCTTTCAGGTCTTATCTTCTTTTTTTTTAAATCCTGGTTTTGTTTTTGTGTTGAGTTTAATTTATATTGTGCTTGCCTTCTTCTTCCCCCTTTAGTGTTGATAAATAGATCTGATTTATTATCATGGCATTTGTTTGAATTTATGTAACAGAGGAAAGTATTAGAAAAACATTTCTCTACTGCTGTTAGAATTTCTGTACAGAGCAGGTATGAAATTTGGGGGTTGTGATATTTCTGTGAAATTAAGTTGTTACTTGAGATGTGCGATATTTCATTTATTAAGATGCACTATTTCAGCTTCATTTGTACTATTTCATGATCATGTGTGATTTTACTTTTTACTTCAATGTCATTCCCAGCACTACTTTTTGTGTTTTCTTATTCTTTTCAGCCTACCTATTTTATTTTCAGCAACGTATCATGTTTTGTCTGAGCAATATCTGGCAAAACTATTTAATTTGAGATTAATAAAGTTTCCTTATCTTATCCTATTCTGAAAGCTTCCAGTCATTCACTAGTCTAAATGTTTTCGTGTAAAGTCTCCACCCGTCGGAGACACTCTGGACTATGAACCAAAGTACTTTATCTGATATTACAGAACACGCCTTCAGAGGAACGTTTCAGGCTTTGTGATTGGCCGCATAGTTTGACTTTCAGAAGTCGGGGTTGCCATGTTGTGCGTAAAATGAAAGAAAAGAATCGAGATAAAGCCTGAGTGGGCTAGTGCTTTTTGGGTGGCTGTTTACAGTTTTTCTCAGTCGCTTTGGTTCATTTCTGTTCAATCTTCACATCAGTGTCACTTGTGCACATCAAAAAAGCAGTTTCTCATTTCTTTGAGCAAGTTGCAAATGCTTTGGTACATCCATGCAATTGATTCTGTACAATTCTCTGCTGTTATCAGTTGCTTATGTCATGTTTTCACTAAGGAGATTGTCCTATGTTCACATTTCTTCTTCTGTTTTTTTCTCTGTGCTGTGCATCGCTGTTTTCCTTTCTGTATCACAATGACGTGGTCTGTCAACAAATTACAATGCAAACAGTAAAACCGTAAATGTGAATCTTGTCCAGTCTCTTGCAATCAATCTCCCACATAAACTAAGGTGTAACTTACAATTTACAATAACTGTCATCAAAACTTTAGCCATAGTTTACATCAGAACATCCCTCCAGAGAACACTGTTATAATGACAACATGACTGAGTAATCTGACTGTCTGATCCACACAATGACACCAGGACTGGTCATTCTGATGCCACTGACATGTTCATTGACACAGATATTTACTTCTGAGAGATGAACTAAGGATTTTGAACAAGAGACTGGCTTTTGCAGGTAATCCATGATGTTTTGCTATTTGTACGAATTGTTTTGAGAAATGCACTTACTGTTTTGCAAATGTCGAGGATGACTCAAGAAATGTACCAAAGCGACTGAGAAAAACTGTAAACAACAGTTGTCACTTTAGAAATTACATATAATATAATGTTAACACATTTTGCACACCCAATTATTCAAATATTGCCTATACTAACTCTGAAAGACGCACATTTAGAGTACTCGCAGTTGTGAGATAAAAAGAAAATAGTCGTTTTTTGATAAATAACGTTTATAAAGGTTTCAGTTGTCCGTTTTGAGATTACAAAAGCCTGTCCCTTGGGTGTTTGCAGATTGTGGACTGGGTGGGATCCATATAAACGGGTGTCATGTTGGAATCACGCGTTTTCCGTTTACCGCTCACACGAGTTCTGGGATTTGTAGTTTTTCAGGCCTCCGGACGCGTCGAAAGTTAACCGTTGTGGAACTACACACGTCAAACGGCGCAGCGCAGCCGCAGTGCGTTTGATCGGGAGGGTCGAAAAAGCGCATCCCGAGTGATTGTCGGACCCCTGAAGTTGTCGACGGAAACGCCAGGAGATAAACGCCGTCCCGGTAAATCTGACATATCTCCGTTAGGCTTTCCGTTAGCTCGTTAGCTAGCAGTGTTTGTTGTCGCTGCCAGCTGTTGGGCAGCTCATTAAATGAAGCAGCAACGGTAGATAAAGACTCGTCGCTGCTCCTGTTCGGCTCCTCAACTACGCGTTTAGCTGCTGTCTACTGTTTCGCATGGAAAGTAAACGTGACAACTTTGCAGGGGTGTAGTTGGAATTAAAACTGGAATAATTCATATTTGTGTGTTGAAATGACTTGACAAAAGTTGGAATATGCAGCTGAAGCCAATCGGTGAAGCCATGGGATATGTGGAAACACGTTCCATATTAATTAGTAGTATGGGGTTTACCATTACTTCAAATGGCTAATGGTTAACATTAGCGTTGAATTTGTGATAAGTATTACATTTTCTATAGCCATTGAAGTAATTAAAGTGAAATTAGTAAGGAATGCTGTTGCTAAAATACAAGTTTAAAGACTTTTGAAGTTTAAGGATTTTTTTGCCAGGTGTTGTATCAAAGTATGAAAGCTAACTGTTGATTTGTATTTCTGCAGGTATATTGCTGTTATTCAGGGAGAAGTGGGGTTTCAATATGGCAGGTTTGTCTATCTATCTATCTATCTATCTATCTATCTATCTATCTATCTATCTATCTATCTATCTATCTATCTATCTATCTATCTATCTCAATTTCCACTTAAAGAAGAGATGTCCACAAGATTCGCTTTATCCTAATTTCCTTCCTCAAATATGTGTAATCAAGTTTTTTTTTCAATAATATGTCCATATGTATTTTTTCATTTTTATTATTATTATCATAATTTTATGCTGGAAGACACATTATGAGCCGAATGCAGAGTCAAAACCATGGCAGAGCATTTCCGCCTTGTAACTGCAGTCTCCTCTAAATCGGCACGTTTTATCCACAAGAGTCACATTACTTTAATTTCCTTTCTCTGATTTGTGCCTTGATAGTGGTTACAAAAAAAAAATGTTAAAGACCCTCACTGTTGAAAGTCAACTTTTTCACTATGCTTGAAAATTTATTGTGCACGAAATAAGCTGTTTATGCCATGGTAGAACATTTGCATCTCATAACTGCAGTGTACTGATGTCAGTCTCAAAAACACAGATTCACACTTCTACAAATTGTCTGTCTAAATTCATGCAAGCGCAAACTTCTTCCCTTTCCCTTAAATAGAAACAAAAGACACACTTTATCCTGTCTGGGTTAAGGACCCATCCTGGTGAAAATCTAATTTCTTACCTTGTGAACATGTCCATTTGGTGTTTTTTTTTTTGTTTGTTTGTTTTTTACAGCAGTCAACATCATTGTTAAGAATATCCACCTTGTAACTGCTGTGTACTGATGACAGTCTCAAAAACACACATTCAGACTTGTGTGGTTTCATGCGTAACAAACCATAAAGAATCAATCCTTTTTTACTTCCAGGGGGTGCTTTTTGCATTTTTCTGACTTCTTCTTGCCATTGTGTAGCATAGACTAGTTTCACAACATTATTATTTTCAATGAAAAAAACTTCTAAATGTGTAACTTTAACAGAGACGAGTTGCTAGGAGTTTAATCAATGACCAAAGATACTTAAACACTTCCCCACTCTTCTTCGCTGTATTCAGACATGCTGGAAAATACTCACATGTAGTATGATGATGACCCTTTTGGTTCTGTTTCAGATCGGGCAAATAACTTTCCTCCGCTGCCACGGATTCTAAAAATTAAGCCATGCTTTTACCAGAACATCGAGGAGGAAATTCCTGCCCCCCATCAGCTTTTGGTGCGCAGAGTCTACATGCTTTGGATGAGTAAGTGATGTCACTTACATTTTCTACTAACTTTGTCACTTTTTTGGCTCAAGAGGAAGGAGACAGATTCCTCCTTCTGCAGTTGTTAAGAAAAAAAATGACTCACTTCCCTTCTTCTCCTTCCTTCTCCTCTCCTCTCCTCTCCACGCCCCCATCCCTCCCTGGTCTACAGTGTATTCAGGCACGCTATGCGCTAACGTGATCTCATGTATTGCTTGGTGGGCCGGGGGCGGAAATGCCACAAATTTTGGCTTCTCCTTGCTCTGGCTTATCCTCTTCTGCCCCTGTAGTTACACCTGCTGGTTCAGACCCCTCTACAAAGCTTTCAGGTGAGTCATCACCTCGTAAATTTCATGAACAACTTCATTTTATTTAAAGTGCACATCTTTGCATATCTTACATTATTACAATGTAACGTCATACATGTACATGCAGACCCAAATTAGAATAGAATAGAATATTCTTTATTGTCATTATACAATGTATAACAAGATTGCAGATTAACTTTTAGGAATGTAAATAAAGCAACATAATTAGGGTTTGGAAATTTTTAAAAAGTTTGTAACACCAAACAGGATTGAGGCAAGTAGTTATCAAAGTTCAAAGTTTGCCTGGCCAGTGAAACTGGGTGGTTATAACACAGAGAAAATGGGATGAGTTTACTGCCTGTATTTGAAAACCTCAACAAAGCCTACCTTGTAGAAAGAATGTTTTGCAAAGTAGAAGAACTTGATAAGGAAAGGCCCCACTCTAAAAACAGCTCTTCCCTCAATCGTAGCATTAGGACAGGGGTTATATGATAAAACTTTTTGGCTCTTGGAAGTGCTCTGACAGCTGCGTTTTAGATCATATGATGACCTCTTTTTGTTGAGGTGTGTCTTGGTGACGTAATGTAAATGAAACCACACAGCTTTTATGGCATACATGATTTGTGGCTCAAAAGCAATAGAAGATTTGAAATCTGTTTTCAAAGCCTTTATCATATAGGTCTGGGAAAATGTGCAGCTGTTAAGATTACTAAAAAACCCATGAATACTGATTTGTGTGAAGATGAAACCAGTGAGCATCATTTCAATCTTCTGCGTGTTCAGTTGTGGTAAATTCTTGCACATTAAGTGATGAACCACTGGAAAACAGTTTCTTTTGCTGTAACAGGAAGACAAATTTTTTTCTTTCCTGAAGAATTAATAATCATTTTAAAAACTACTGACAATTTTGTACAATGTATTCAAACTACAGTGTGTGTAAATGAATGCAAGTGAGCCCTTTGGAATGATTTACCTTTAAATTTACTGTGTACTATATGCTCAATATGTGTAGATGTACTTTGTGAGTGGACCAGAGTATGTATTTCTCAGACAAGCTACTTAGCAGAATATTCTATCACTTCCTGAGAGCCTCATTGCCAGTTAGAGGTCTGTCACCGCAGTAACCCACTAACCTCATTAAGTTTTACTCTACTGGAAGCTGCTTTCCTGATGTCAGTCAGAATCGCCCTTCAGGTTACTGAAATCTAGTCAAATTCCCCACAGAAATCAAGAACACGAAAATGTGCAGATTTTTCCATCAGTACCGTTACCTACTTACACTGGTTTTGACCTCAGTGGAAACTGAAACCTAACACCAACACCTTACTTGAAGAGTGAAAGGGGTTAGAGCTGGAATGTCCCAGACAAACTGAAAAAATCCAACATGCTATAGTATGTTAGCTTAAATATTATGTTAGTAAGGAATTTTTGTCTCATTGTTGGTGTTAAAATATGGTCATCAAGATTGTGAGCAAATGTTCACAGTATCGACTTTAAAGGAATCAATGCTAATGGTTAACAGCTTTATTCATGAGTCTACCATATACAAATCATTGAGCAGTCAAATTGTCCATGCCAGGACACCACAGAGGAAGCAGCTGCTATTCAAAAGCAAAGAAACACTGATGCAAGCCTGAAGTTTGCCGGAGAGCACTGTGGCCCTATGCCACTCTCTGAATTCACACACTTTTAGGTGTATTCCTGCTCAGTGCGTGGGGGTTCAGACCTGTACCTCGTTCGGGGGGCTCTGATGCAGACTTTTTCTGTGCTAATATGCCTCCTTTTTGTGAATTAAAATATTAGCAGACTGTTTCTAGGTGTTTGCCCACAGTTCAAACTGAAATAGGTGAGGTATGTATGTGATTGTGCTGCCCCACACAAAATGTACACAAACCAATGGATGGTGTAAGGAAGAAATCCCACAAAGAAGTTTTTCTCTACATGACAGCATCTGTCTGCTCACTGTTCTGGTTATTTGTTGCACACTGTAGAGTTGCGTGTATGTTCAATGTCTGCATAGGATTTACAGATGTTTTTCTGACTATCGGTGCTTTGATAAAATGTATAATGACACCATCGGAGAGTGATCAACCGAGTAATTAGTCAAACTGCGAAGGAAACACAAGTCCAAATGCCCTTTTCTTATGAAATAGCAATGTTCACATTGTTCACAATGTTTCCAAGCAGCGTATGTTGTCATGATGATGATGTGACCATTTGGAGGCCTCATGAATTACACACTCAAGCTGAACATCACTTAACTCAGGCTGGTCAACTATTTAAAGATATTTGGTTTAATCTGATCAGTTAGGTCTGTAAGCGTTTGATGCTTTGGCTTTAGGGTGGAGATTAGGGCCTTTGTGTTCTACATCTGTGTGCCCACACACTTCATACACTCACACAGACAGGGCCTTGTTTGTATTTCATGTTTTTAATTACCACATTTTGCATTATTTAGAAAACATGTGTGGCTTTCTTCCTTTGTCGTACACTTTTGAGTCAGAATGTGGCACAAAGGTGGGATTGTTTGGAAAGGCATTACATTTGGCATAAAAAAGGCACTATCTACCAGTTTGGGAATATTGTCATGATGGTAAAGCATGGTGGAAGAAGCGTCATGATTTGGGGCATGATTTCCTGCCTCTGGGCCAGGACAGCTCACAGTCTTAGAGGATAATGTCCTCTAAGATCATTTCAGACTGGCTGTCCAGCTGAAGATAAAAAAGAGGGGGCATGTACAAGGAAAATAGCTCTTTGCCTTCAAGTAAATCCTCTACAGAGTGATTTCCAACACAGAAAATCCTCCTTTTGGAGTCACCCAGTCCGACTATTAGCCCAGTAGAGATGCTATATAAAGACCTCAAGAGAGCCATTCATACCAGATGTCTTAAGAGTATGGCTGAGCTGTTGCAGTTCTGGAAGGACAAATGGTGCAAAAGTCCTCCTGAACGTTGTGCATGTCTGATTCACTGTTCCCAGAAATGGCTGGCTGAGATTGTTGCTGCCAAAGGAAATTTAACAAGTTAATAACTCCAACCTCTCTTACTTCTTCCAACAGCACTAAAAATGTTAAATGGTGAATGTTACTGTCTCAGGCACATTGTGCTCATCTGTACTTGTGACTTAGATGAAGATCAGATCACATTTTATGGCAAATTAATAATGAAAACCGTTAGTTTTGCATAGTTGTTTCTGACAGTAGACCAGATTAGCTTTGTCACTACTAGGAAGCTTGTTGCATCATAATCAGTGTTAGGTTGATCAAAAACGAAACCTAAATAATTCTTTTGTTTTTCCCTGGTAAGTATCGATCCATGTTTTTCAATTCTATCATTAAAAAAATAGTGTCATTATCATCCTGGAAAATACTGGAAAAATATGTGATAAAATGTTAAAAGTTAAAATTAAAAATGTTTTGATAGTGTGAAAATTATAACTATTATAAAGTTGCAAAAAAAGCCTATGTGAGTTAATAAAAGAAGAATAAAAAGAATTGTGTGTTCTAAAAGTTCCCAGATGGTGAAATTCAATTTCACATTGTTTTCTGTTTCATATCAATTTGGAGCTTTAAAGTAAATGCTGTTTGGATATGAAGATGTTAATTCTACAATTTCTGAAATCCCTCCACAACCAGATCACCTGTAAGTCTGTAAGAATTTGACCCAGGTGCTATTTCACACGTACCTAACCAGTAGTCATGATGCTCAAGCTTTGAATAATCCTGCTGTTTCCAGGTGAGCCGTTCAGAAAGAGCAGCTGCCTCACAGTCAGTCAGGTTTGTTTACTTTCTACAGCTACTTCTGTTACCTCTGTAATGTGTCAGCGACGAACAAAGCTCTCCAAACATTCTGCTGCTGGCTGTAAGAGTAAACAGAAGCGTCTGAGAAACAGAAGATCTAATAGATTACCTTTATTTTTTGTGGTGACGTCAGCACTACAAAAGGAAATCCAAAGTGTTAACATGTTGTACAGCTAATTTGACTAATTAACTATGATGGTATGCTCAAAGGTCGGCTCTGTGGAAACTATAAACTCTGCTCTTTTTTTGCATCCGTGTTTGGTGCTCCTGTTGTCTTCATGCGCATCAGCTGTATTTTAATAGAGTTGAATTCCCAATAAAGCTGTTCTCGTTTACATATTTTCCTGCTGCTCGATTATCCCACAAAAAATTTGACAAAGATCCCAAAAACATGAGTTAAAAGCAACTGCTATGTTGGCAATAGAAAGTTAAAAGCGATAGAAAGTTCTGGTCTCCTGTTTTGCTCCGTGCTGTCAATCATAGGCGCAGTGAGAGTTTTATTCCTGAAGGGGGCGGAGACAGCAGCAGTTTTTTAGGGTGAAACAGCCCGATTAGAACATCCCTAAAAACGGGTTATACAGTTGAGCATTTTTGCAGTATTGGAGTAGAAAAAATGAAGTACTCATGATGGAGAGATGACATTAATCTGCTGAAAAGGAGCACAATATGTGACTTCTAGAGTACAAATTACAAAATATGTTTTTGGTATCTGTTTTCCAATCAGATACGGAACTGAACAGAGCATACACAAATTTGACTTTTTTCATGGTTTGCTATTTTTCTGCAGTAGTAGCTTGTTTATGCCTTTGCTTTTTATATTTAGTCTTTGGTTGGTAGAGTGGTCCTGTTGGTAAAAATCCTTTAATTATGACTAAACAAACTTGAGCTAGTGATAATATACAAGTCCAAAAACTAATTATGTTCAAACAAGCATCCAGTTATCCTCTTCGGATTTCCTCTCATCATGTGTCTGAGGATGTTTCTTGCTTTTCTGTGCCTTGTTCTGTTGAGAACATCTGGTTTCATTCAGAGTGTGTTCCCATTTTGAGTCATGTTGGCAACTAGAAGCAACATCACAACAAAAATAGAGCAACTCTAGGCTTATTTGCGTGCTACTGTATCATCCCTTTGTTTTCATTTTTTTTTTCCATGTTCCTTGTAGGGCGGACAGCTCGTTCAACTTCATGACCTTCTTCTTCATCTTCTTCCTTCAGTGTGTCTTGGCCCTCATCCAGACTTTAGGCATCACTGGTTGGGGAACATGGTGAGTTGATGCAAACCGGCTTTGAACTACTGAGCACATGCTGCCCTCCAGTTTTTATCAGAGCAGGTCATGAGGGTTTTAAAAGTGTTCCTTTCAGGAAATAAAGCAGACAGCAGTTCAGTTATGAAAATAAGATAGATGTAATATTAAAATACAACCATTAAGATAAGGCTTGATGAAGTGCAACTTAGTACATTTAGATTGCAATTCATCGTCTTTCATAGTCTGTTGCTGAGTTGCTTGCAGACTATTGCTAGCAAGGTTTCTTGTACTGTTATCCTCTTGATTCTAAACTTAAATTATTTTGTCTTTTTCTTTCAAATTTGCTCCTATTTTTTTATGTATTTTGTTTTATAGTTTATTCATTTGAGCTTCAAAGAACACGCAGGTCGATATTGTAAAACCACGTCACTGATGGTGTTCTTACTTAATAGTTTCTGATGTGATTGGTCTAACCTCGAATGTAAAATCACTCACATTGGTATGTTTTAGAGACAAGAAGAGCATGTTGTCATTTTTTTAAAACATTTTTTCTTTGTTTTTAGCTGTGTAAGTTTTCACGCTGACAATATTTTAAATTTACCATATAAGTTCAATAACTGAACACCTGCTTGAGATAACAACACTGTTCACTTGTGGTACAATGTGCGTGAAGTTATCTGATCATCAATATGTGTGTCACTGCATCTGAGTTTTCGCTGCTTAATGGCTCATGAGTAACTTTTGATTACATTATGATTAAATCCACTTTGCTAAATGGACTGTCTGATACGACTAACCCTTACTACTCCATCTCACCCTCACCAACGCCATCAAAGCGGCTGGATTGCAACAGTGACGTTTTTCAGCACAAATGTGGGTTCCGCTATAGTGATGCTTATCACAACTCTGCTCTTCACTGTGGTGACTGTCTTAATGGCATTGGTTCTCCTTAAGGTGAGTGAACACCTAAGCCGTAAACACAGTTCAATTCAGCTTTTACCTTTGTTAGCCCACACAGATACTTGTCACAAATACATACTAGTGCATCTCAAAAAAATTAGAACATTGTGAAAACGTTCCATCACTTAAGAAAGTGAGAATTTCATATATTCATATTCCTTACACACAAAGTGAAATATTTCAAGCCTTTTTTTGTTAAAACTTATGATTATGGTTTATTTTTTTCCTGAGATTAATCAAAAATAGATTTGAAATGCAGAAAGGGCAAACTTTTGAAAAGTATGTTCGTTTATACACTCAGTTCTTGGTTGGGCCTTCTTTAACACATATTACTGCATCAGTGCAGCCTGGCATAACCGTTCAGCCTGTGGCACTGTTGAGGTGTTACTAAACCTCAGGTTGCTTTGATAGCAGCCCACAGCTTATCTGTATTTTTGGGTCGACTGTTATTAATCTCCGTCTTGACAATACCTCATATGGGGTTCATGTCAGGTGAGTTGGCTAGAAAATCAAGCACAGTAATAACATGGTCAGCAAACCATTTAGTGGTAGTTGTGGCTCTGGGAGGCGGGTGTTAAGTCCTGCTGGAAAAGGAAATCTGCATCTCCATAAAGCTTGTCTGCAGATGAAAACATGAAGTGCTCTGAAACCTCCTGTAGGTGGCTGCATTGACTTTGGACTTAGTAAAACGCAGTGAACCAATATCAGCAGATGACAGCAACTTCACACTGGACTTCAAACGACTTGAATTCGTCACCTCTTCAGGCTCAAAGACATTGATTTCTAAATGAAATGAAAATGTGCTTTGGACTGGATACTGGATTTCTGATTTTCATGAACTATAAGCCATAATGATCAAAATTAAAACAAAAAAGCAGTGACATATTTCACTTTACATGTATTAACTCTGATAATTTGCATTTCCTCTCTCTTAAATAACCAATGGAGAATATTAAACTTTCTCAAGCTGTTAAAATTTTTTGAGATTATCATGCGCTCCCTTCCTCCCATCTACATCCCTCTTTTCATTTTCATGCTGCAGGTGCACAGACTGTACCGTGGAGGAGGCGGTAGTCTGCAGCATGCTAAGGAAGAGTGGAGCACTGGGATGTGGAAGAGTGCACCGGTGAGGGAAGCAGGGGTCAACGCTGTCACTCAGGCAGCCCAAGGCCCGAGTTTGCCCGAGTACCCCGCCGCCGTGCCCAGTTATCCCGACAACAGTCACTGGTGATGCCTGAGAATCACCTCTAGATGGAGGCAGACATCTGGCCATTTCTTCATTGCTCCAGAAAGCACTTCAAAACACTGTATCAATTTGAGTTATTTCGGTGTGTGTTTTTTAACAATAGGACAGAATAGCTGTAAAAAGTTTTATTAAAAGAGTTTTGTCACCACAGCTCAGTAGAGCCATGTGGTAGTTCATCTTCAAAATATGCCATTCCATTTCAGCTTTGTTTACATATAGTTCATCAAAATGAATGACAAATATACTCAAATGAAAGATTTGTTCAGGATGGTTTAGTGTCTTGCAGATTCTCAGTAGGTAATCCAGAAAGAGTGTGACCAGTTTCAGGATAGCGGTGTGAGAAGGACGTGTGCCTTATGGACCTTTATGATAGCGTAGTTTTTGTGTATTGCCAGAATTGCATGCTAGAAACTAAAGTATGCTGAAGAACAGGGTTTCTTTTTTTTGCAACAAGAGACTCTGCAAACTGCACGATTTTTTTATCTGGTGGAATTCTTTTTACTGTGTATTGTGGCAGGACTTCAGTTTATTTTTGATACGTCATGCTTGATATTTCCACGCTTGCCTGTGATTTCTTGAAATGCGCCTTACTACTACTACTGCGTACAGATTTTGCATGTGAAAAAATGTCTTGCTTGACTTTCGCCTTAACAAATGCTGCTTTTTTGTTTTGGTAAAACTGGACTTATGCTTCAGTGAAGCAACTCTCCTGCGTGATTTCTCACTGAGCACTGATGTGCCAAATGACTTTTCCATTATTTTGATATAAAAAAAAAAAAAGAAGTCACACCCAAAGTAGACATCATGTCATAGTCTGCCTCAGTATTTCTCAGTTTCTGTTGTTCCAAGGCTACACTGTTTGCTTTTTAGCGGCCAGCGCCCTACTGTGAAAGCACCTTATCAGCTGTTGTCGATGTTCCAGTCTCTTTCACTTTCCCCCAGATGGACTGAATTTGTGTGTTTAATGACTACAGTATGTTGCATGCAGCCTTTTGTGGGGTTGGAACTGACAAGGATTCTCTTATTTCAAGTGAACTGGCCTCATGTAACCAATAGAAATGGGCACAAACAGCAGGCTGATTAAAATCCTGCATGTAGATCCGATGACATTGGATATGGCTAATTTTCTGTCATTCCATCAAATTTTTGGTCAACAGTGAAAGTGGCGTTTAATGCTACCAGAAGCCTGTATGAGAAGTATTTGTCGTGACCAAGAGCGAAAGGTGCTTGCCTCCTTGATTGACAACTCATTTCTCTTGTTACAAAAGTGTCCTTCATGGCCGACTGCCAAATCTAGTATTTTGATTCTTCTGTTATTTGATAAGTGACAAAATGAAATGGATATGTCAAAGTAACCTTTAAATATTGGAACGTTTCAATAAATATTCACATGACGTCTGTCGGAGTTGATCGTTTATGAAAGTTTTAATGGTTGGTTTGTGGTGAAAAAGTGGTCACCAACATGTAACATACAGGTTGGGTCTGTGTGCCACAGTAGATTTAATTTAGTTTTTTTTCATATGCACTGCCTTTTTTTTTTGTCTTTGTTAGGGTACTGACTATTGATATGGGTTTTTCAGGGCCGACACCAATGTCGATTATTGGTGATCAAGAAAGGCCAATAACCAATATTTTGAACTAATATACATTAAATGTTATGTTTTCACAGCATGTGACAGCAGAGAATATGTTATTCATAACTAGGCTTCTTCATTAATAAGGGTTACAATAACTCAATATGTAGAATAGAAGTTGGAGCAATTAAATTAGGACGGTCGCTGCTGTTTATGTGGGATCGACTGAGATTGATCAGTTTGTCTCCTGTAGTTATGTCTGCCTTTCATCTCTGTACTTAATATTTCACTGTTCCATCACTTTTATTGCCCATGTCTTTAAGAAAGTGTTGTTTTTCAGACTGGTTCACGTTAATTTGTGGCTGTTTTCCAACTTGGACGCTAGCCGTTAGCATAGCCTTAGCCACTGTGAGAGAAGCTAATGATGGCTAGTTTGTGGCAATGGCTTGTGTTTCTTGTTTTTGCAATCTCTGCTTTAGAGGCACATCTGAGACCACAGAGTGACTACAGACAGAGATAAGAACCTGCATCAGCCTTCAAGTAGCATATTGAATTTATCAATTATCAGCCAATAAAAATAACGATACTGATAATCGAAAAAATGCCAAATATCGGCCACAATAACCGGTCAGGCTGATAATCGGTCTATCACCGTGACAACAGAGAGAGGCAAGAATATGGGGAAAGAGCAGAGGGGTGACATGCATTAAAGGTCTGGCCAACTGGGAATCGTACCAGGGACTCACTTTTCATGGCATTTGTGCCCTAATCACTCTACTATCAAGTCTTCTAAGGTTTTGGATATACTTCTATGGCATTTGGCAACAGCATTATCCTTCACCTTAAACACACTTTGTTGCCCAGAGCAACCAGTCTTGAACTAGTGTCCTCCGCTGGGCCTACGTGTGGTCCTGCTGCCCCTTTCAATGCCCACTGCTCTTGTGTTACTTCAAAGAAAACTGCTTCCCTCCTCCTCTGTGTACTACATTTTCCTGTAGTACAAAGCCAAAGAGATGCTGCTGTCATATTGATTTTTTTTTTTCCAGAAATGTTTGAAGAAACTGAGTGTGGGATTTAGCTAAAAAGAAGCCTGTGAGCATCATAAAATAACTCAAGACAGCTGAAAGTAAAAAGAAATAGGCTCATTAAATCTTAGGAGGAAAAGCAGAGCTGATTAACAAGAGAGAGAGCAGCTAAAAATCTGAGTTTTGAAAGTTATAAACGACTCAACCTTCTGTTTTTTTTAGCGTAGAGAAGCTAAGAAAAATAGTTGGCATGTGTTTTTAAAGATGCTTTAAAAACGCTGAATCAATGCAAACGTACAATGTTTTATTAATTTATTACCTTAAAAGACTAATATATACATCCTAAATTCTGTTAATGGCAACTTCCGTATACTGCACTGTTGAATAATTGAGCAGAGACCCACTTCAGGCCTTTCACACCTACTGTACTTGTTTCACATGAAGCACAAGGCGGGAAGCTCTGAGCACTAGTGTTAATGACAGAGTACAAAAAAAAAAACAGTAGATTGAGGCTACATTCCTGCACTTGACTTTTTTGTGACCAAAACAAACAGGTCTGAAATAACTGTGTGTGTGTCTGTGTGTGGTGTTATCCCACCCTGCAAAACCACAAGAGTATCTGCTGGAAACATCAAGACAACAAGCCTGTCACACTCAAAATCTAATTTCTCGGCTGTGGAGAGAGAAAAGCTAATCATCACTGACAGCTAGATGCACGTCAAATTCTCAGCAAAGTTTTTGTTTGATTTATTTTTTTTTTATTATTATGAACAAGGCAGCGTTTTTCCAGAGTTTGACACCAATATTCTTGCATGTGATGTGTCTTGGAGTTGATTCGCTGACAGAAACGCCCACACTTTTACATTCCAGTGACATTTTTGTCTTTTTCATAGTAAGACTTCAGTTTATGCTTGGAAGCTGAAATGCAACTGTGTACCCCTGGTTATCAGATCACCCTAAATGATGATAAAACATTTACTACAGCAAAATAGTCCTGTTTTATGGAAGATAGAGGTATAACAAAGACTGCATGAGTGGTTTCTCAGTGTTTAAAAGCGGAGGTATATTTGTAGTACATCTTTTGACTGCCACCAGGAAATATAAGAGCAGTGCGGGCTATTGATTAATCATTAACACAGCCACTGCATGATGTTATAAATAAACAGCAGTATCCATTAAATGAAATGCGCTTGGAATTTAGAGATCAAAATGCTACTTCTCCATCGGCATTTACAAGATTACAACAGTATTAAGCTGAAATAAAAACATAACTGCGACAAATAAATAGTCAAAAAAAGGAAATTTGGCTGTACACGGCATATTATACACAAGTGTATTCACAATTTGTCATTATACAAAATGTATTTATATAAAAATGTGTCTTTTCAATGATTTCCCGGAGTGAGATTTCCACCGTGTCTAATTCAGAGTGCATCAGCTGCCCGGTTACAGTATGGAAATGATAGACAGTGAAGGAAATTGGCAAGGAGAAAAAGGACACCAATCAAAAGAATTTATAATGTGAAAACAGTTTTTAAGAGTTCTTTCAGTAGGAGGACACCTATAGCAGGATAATTAGTGCAGTGGTGCTGGCCCTGGACTGAATTCTATACCTCAGCAGAGTCAGATCTCTGACTCATCATTTATGTATCCCAGACCATCCAGACTTGAAATGTTGGCCATAGGTGTGAAGTGGTGCTCCCCGTTCCCTTTGAAGTCAACAGCAGTGTGATTATTATTGGCACTGCAAGGTCTCCCACACTCCGGCCCCAGGAGCTTTATCTCTGAAGTTCTGTTCTGGATGTGCATGTACTCGGCTGACTGCCTCTTCGCCTCGCTGGAGCTGGAGCTCTGCACAAACTTGAAACACTCCCAATGTCCTCGATTCCACATCCAGAATATGACGCCCATCAGGGAGATACAGAGCAGCGACAACACGGCCACAGCCACCTCTAGATGAGTCACTCTGCCGGTGTCGCTCTGATTCTCGGGGGCCAGCGGCCCCTCGATTAGCACCCCCGGCCCTGGTGCTGTTGTGTTCACGCTGTGAATAGAGTCTGAGGAATTTGTCACCTCGGTGCCAGGAGTGGAGCTGCCTCCCGCCGCTGGGCCAGAGTAGAGTTGTAAATGATAAGCCGCCACAGTGCGGTTGTATGTTCTGCCGTTTATCTCCTCTACTGAGTCGCAGGCGTACAGGCCGACGTCTGATTCAGAGGCACTCAGGATGAGGAGGCCCCCGCTGTAGATGTAGTATTTGCTGTCGGAGTGAAGCAGTCGGTCGGAGAAGCGCCAGTGAACCTGCGCCAAGTTTGAGTGAAGCTGGCAAGGCAGCTGGATGTTGTTCTGTGGAACCAGGGTGAAGTCGACAGCTGCTACTGGATCTAGAAACAAACACAAAGTTAATCCAACTTCATCCTGCTTGGACTCGCACAAAAATTCCATTATTGCATTAACCTCCTCAACCCCAAGCAGGTTCTAGGCATTTTATTTACTCCTGTCACATTTTTTACTCGCTCTAGGCTCATTTTTTAAATCCTGCCCCTCTATGGAAAACAGCACAACCACAGCCAGAAGCATACATGACTCAAAACATCCTCTGTGTGGTCGTATGCCAGAAATCATAAACAAGAAAAGCACAAGTTGAACTTCTTTGATTATTTATTTTACAAAAATAAAAACTAGAATCAACATGTGTCCCCACAAGTGTTATATTGCTGGAAGAAAATGGTAACTCTACTACTATACTTAATTTTTTTATTTGTTTCTGTATTTGTCTCCTATCTGCTATATGTAAACACAGCCTGCAGTTCATCCCAGTTTAGCCAAAAAGTCCCTGAATTTTTGTCACATGCTGAGTCTCTAATGGCACCAAGGAGCACAATGTTTGTAGTTTTTTTTTTTACAGAAACAGGACTGTATAAACACAACACGTCTATGTGATGTATTTTCTATGTGAAATTAGCAATCCATACACAGCTATTTATCGGAAAATACAACAGAAGAATAACTGGTTTATCTATTATCTGCACAGGTAAACAAATTCACATTTTAAAGAGCCTAATTATGGACATTTACTGGATTAGATTTTTGGGGTCTACTACAAATGCTTCCACTCTTTAATCCTTAAAAAATACATAGAGTATGAAGTATTTACATTATAAATTAGTGCATTTTTTTAAATGAGACATGCAGAATTAAGTGATTTTGATTGAATATCACAATTTTTAAATTTAAAAATTATTTTAAATTCACCAACAGAACCGCACATCACATATAATTCATTCATAGATTGTCGGAAAGTTGAAAATTCTGCGATTCGGCTTTTACAGTTCCTGGCTGTGATAAATGGTGGAATTTGGGGATTTAGAAAAAAAAAAGCACTACATGCCTTTGCACATTCTTGCGCGCTGAAAATATTTCTATTGCTTTTTGTTATTTATAAACCCTTGGTTATACTTAATTTGGCTTGAAATACTGCTTGTTATTTGTCTTATAACACCAACTACCTACTGATTGGCAACACCTCTTTAAAAAAATCTACGTTACAGTTACTGTTTTGCACCATACAGTTACATGCGAAGTTATTCAACCCTTCTGACATTTTTGACATTCTGGCAAAATGAGCAACATTACAACTGCAGGCGATTAAACAGTTAGTTTATTGAAATATAATACCAAAGCACAAATCAAGATTTAATTCGTAATCCATCCAAAACTTCTACTTTTTTCCTTTTTGGACACAAAAAACGCTGCACACTCCGTACTGAAGGGCTTAATGCCAGATCCCCTAGACGGACACCACTTCTGAAGCAATACCACAAGAAAAATAATCTCCAGTATGCTAAAACCAACCTATCAAAGCCACAGAAGCTCTGGGAGACTGTTCTATGTAAGGATAAGACCAAACTAGAGCTCTTTGGTCCTATGACGCAGGAAGAACGAAGCATATGAGGAGAAGAACACCCTGCCTACTGTGAAGCATGGTGGTGGATCTATGACGATGTGGGGGTGTTTGGTTCTAATGGAACTGGGAATCTCCAACGTACTGAAGGCACCATGAATCCAGACAAGTAACAGGATGTTCTGGCCAAGAATGTCACTCAGTTCATGAAAAAGTTGAAGCTTGGACCTAATTGGACATTCCAGCAAGACAATGACCCCAAACACACATCAGAACCAACCAAGGCTGGTTAGAGAAAAAGGCCTGAAAGGTTCTTAAGTAGACATCGCAATCTCCAGACTTAAACCCAATCAAGAATTTGTGGTGGGATCTGAAGAAAGCTGTTGCAGCATGAAGACCTAAAAACACTGCTGAGCTGGAGGAATGGGCTAAAATTCCCAAGGAGTGCTGCCAGAAGCTTGTTGGAGACGATACCTGAAGTACTAAAGATACAGCCTCATAGGGGGCTGTATATGAAAACTTTCTTTGCAATAAAACCTTTCTGATCAGGACATCAGCAGGTGGGTTTTGGGGGTTCAGAAGGTTACAAAACACCATGTAAATGAAAGTACCTGGTGGAGGACACAGTGACACGTCTCTCTCCTTTAAACTCTGAACCGCTTCATTTGAGGAGGAAGACAAGCTGCTGACGGAGGAGCACTGATCGGCGGAGGAGTCCCAGGCGCAGTAAGGATCTCTGGCCAGGATACAGTCCACACAAGACTCATAGCGGCTGCAGTTACTGACCGGCATCTGGGTGGCGCCGAACTCTGAACCGGCATACAGTTGGCCCTACGATTGTTTAAAAAAAAATAAATAAATAAAAGAACAAACAAAAAGTCTCTCATCTCTATTACCAGTGAAGCCTTTTTTCAACCTGCAATTGGCAAATAAGTGATGATATATTCTAAGACAATATTTGCAAAGAAAAACACAGTGAATGACCATAGCTTGTGATCATGGTAAGCAAACTGAACTCACAGTGGGTCTGTTCTTACCTTGCTGGATGAGAGTCGCAGGATGCTGATGGGTTCAGGGTTTTCTGTCAGCTGAATCTCCTCAATGATGAACATCTCTCCAGCGTAGTTTACTGACTTCTGAATATAACCGTTTTCTGTTATAAAATAAAAAATGACCCCAAAATAAGCACTTTACACAGATATTAACCAGCATCACTTCATATACGCCATTAGTACTCATACCAAATATGTGTCTTCATTAGTCAGCAAAGTAAAAAGGTACAGATTAAACAAATCTCATGGTGACTTTTGAAAATTCACAGGTAACAAAAACACATTCTGAACCTGAAGAACTCCTACATGAACACAATTTTCTCTATTTTGGGTTTTGTCTGGTGGGTTTTCTGGTTTAAAAGTTGGGGGAAATGATGAAAAAAGGTGATGTATATTTCAAATTTCAAATCAGAACTTAGATGAGTAGAAGGAAACAAACACCCCACATGCTTTACCTCCATTGTGGTGCAGGGAAGCCTAAAATTATATCCAACTTAGTGGGAAAATATCAACTGATGTGCACAATTATTTAAATTAATCAGTTTAATTGTACTTATACAGTGCCAGCTCACAACATATGTCATCTGAAAGCGCTTTTATTAAAATAGAAAACCCAACAAAACCAAAGTTTCCTTTGGGGTCCCTTTGTAAAAAACAACTTTCCTTTACCAAGGTGGACAAAAACTCAAGCGGTTTGGGTAATCACCTCTGCAGTAATTTATATATTTGTCACAAGGACCTTCCTCTAGACGTACCAATCACAATAATGACATAGTGCTTTAATAACAGACCATAATATTGCTCATAATTGCATTCCAGCCCACAGCAGTTTTAGAGGCGTGTCCACCTTCAGCGAGAGTGAGACTTGAGGGTTTTACAAACTGCCTCAACAACTTTCCTGACAAGTGTAGACATAAGATTTAGTAAAGTCAGTGGAGAGAACTTGGCCTTCTTGTTTTCTGTTTTTCCAGTTCCCATTGCAGAGCACATGTTCAATATGTCTTACAGCAGTAAGCTACAATAATAAAACAAATTGATTAAAGCACTGAAATATAGCCATACATTATTTACATGAGACATTTTGTATTTTAGATTTTTCTTATTTATTTTTATTTAAGGCACATTTTTTCCTATTTATCTGTACTTATGGTGGTGGTAACTGTACTCTTTCTGCTATAACAACTAAATGTCCCTTCGGGGATTAATAAAGTGTAGTATTTGTATTCTATTCTAAAACTTTAAATTTGTTGACCTTCTAAGATTTGCAGTGGACATTCACTGAAAAGCATCATGTAGGAATTAAATTTTTCACATTAACTTAATGAAAATACAGAAGTTTTGTAAATTTGAAGTTAATTCAGCCTAAAATATCAGAACTTGCGAAATATTAGTTGTCTGATTTTAGGGCTTTTGAATTGAATCAATCTACAGCTGAGAGTTTGATCTACTCATTAAATTAAGTTTTATTAGAAACCAAACTCCAATGCTAGCAGACTTCCCAGCCTTCATTTTTTGAGAGTTAACATGCTCCAGAGACTCCTTTTTTTGTACCTTGAACAACCCATTCACAGTGTAAACTTGTTTAAAGATGTGTAAAATCCTGGTTCTTTGCTTAAAATAAAAACAGCACAAACCATGAGGAAGGCTCATATTAAATCCAGGCCTTATCCCTTGACCCCTGCAGCTTCACATGTTGTCTTTGGTATAAAATGGCTTCAACACTTGCAGATGAAAGTTTTTCATGCCAAATAAAGAAGTGATTTTTTAAACCAAGAAAATGTAAAAGGGAAGAAGGTCTGTTTAAGACTATGTAGTTGATTTACTTAAATATCTTTAGAAACTTGGATGGTTTTACATTTCTAGACTCATAAGATGCCATTTAAATAATTATAAAAACCATTGTCAGTTCAGTAAACTCAGATTTTTAAGGCTGCAGGGAACTTTTGCTTCTAAGTTGAACAAATCCCTAATGAGTGTCATTGATGATTCTGTTTACTTGAATTCACACAACCTGCATAGCTTTTGCCAGCTTCCATTCCTGATTGTGGTCACGTAGTTTATTTTTGTATTCCTCACATTGATTCAGGATTATAGTTGGTTCTTCTTGTAAGAAATGTGCAGCTCTGGACTTGTCTGTGCTTGTAACTGGTCATCTGGTGCCAACATCACCTCGGGCTCAGCTGGATTCAGAAACTCCGAGTTGATTTAAAGAGTCAACAGCCAGCTTCATGCGATTTTACTGAGCAGAACTGCAGTCATTTGGTTTAGCGACACCATGTAATGACGAGATCCTGAATATGTCGAACGGGCTTTGTGGTGCAGGTACCAAATAGGAAAACATCTTTTTTAAGTTAGTGGTATGTAAATAAAGTATGAGAGAGAGTCTAATGGTATAGGAAGGTCCCCAAAGTCTTCCAAATACATACAAAGCACAAGAAAAAAGAATACACAGCGCTTAATGTGTTTAACAATGATGTGAGGTTTTTTTAACATAACTGACAAGAATTTATTAATTTATTGTAAATTTTTACATTTTTATGTACTTTTTCAGTTAGTCACTGATCAGAGTTTAGCATCATTTGAATAAAGTATGTAGCACATAAATAAATAATGTATAAATATAAAAATATATAATATATACATAAAAATATATTATTTAAAAAATTTTTTTTTTAAATGAGTCACCAATCGAATATGTATTTTTTATTAAAGTGACTGACAAGAATTAATACATTTTTTAGAATTTTTTCTCTTTATTTTTTCGGTAAGCGACGGACCAGAATCTGGCATCATTTGAATAAAATGTATAGCACATAAATAAATAATTTATATATAGTGATAAAAATAAATAATATATATAATATCCAAAAAATATATTATTCACCAATCGCACATGTGCTTATTATACCTAATAATGATGTGAACAGTTTTTTTAACATAACTGACAAGATTTAATTCATTATATATATACACAACTATGAAAATATTTAATATATAAAAATCTACATACAAATATATTAATCTTTGCACTTGCATAATTCAGAGATTAGCATCATTCACATGAAAATGTGAAAACAGTTGATGTATTATTTGCTTTTACTCTGGCTGATGCATATTTAGTCAAAAGGAAGTAATTTTATAGGAACAACTTCATGTTTGAACCCAGGTTTTTAAAATTAAAACAGAGCTAAGATGCTCATTACACAGTTGTAACTATTATCATTTATTCCATTGTACATTTATATTTTATTTTCCTAGAACAATGTAAATATTTACATTTTATTCTTATACATTTCTACTTATGTTCATATTGTAGGACATATTTTTCTACTCATGTTTATCTTAAATTTCTAAGACTTTGAATGGGAGCACCTTTAATGTAAGCAATTTCCTCTTTTTTATTTATTAAGTATTTCTGCTCCTGATTTTCTAAAAGTTTGAGAATCTGTTCTCTTCTACTTCCATCAACTCGACTGTCTTATATGTATTCTCTGGTTTACCTGTGCCGATGAACATGACGTCGTAGCTCTGCCCATCCAGCGCCAAAACACAGTCCACAACAATCCGAGTCAGCAGAGGTCCTCTCTTGACCAGCAGCGGAGCTCCGGTCAGCGGACGAACAGCTTCGTCCATTAGAGGTCGATCCCTGATGAACTGGAGGGTTTTATCCGGAAGGTCCAGGGAGCGATTCATCCCCATTTTACGAGCCACATTGTTGATGCACTGGAAACACAAAACTGGAATTTAGACTCTTTTTTTTCATTCATTCATCAGTCAACAGAATAAAGGGCAACAATCAATGAGACAACAAAGAAACGAATACAGTTAAAAACAGCCGCATTCAGAAGCGGTATAGTCTGTGATCATGGATTTAAACTGGTGCACTGCACCAAGCTTCAATGTTTGCTGCAAAATATTACAAGTGTGCACAGCAGGAAATCATATTTACTGATTTTGGTGTGAGCGCATGGGACTTTGAATATATTGTGACATGTTGCCATTCAGTGATTTCAAATAAGCCAATGTTTGTCTTGCCTTACTGCTAGAGGTGGCCAGTTAACACTTTCATACAATAAGCGGTGATGAGTGGAATAGTTGTCACAGGTAATGAATCTGAGAGCTGAGTGATAAGCCGTAGGGAGAGCAGAGATAGTGGCATTTCAATAGATGACAGCACCATAGTATAGGACAGACAAGACGACGTTCTGCAGAACACAGGAAATGTGTTTCTACAAAAATACCCAATTTCTGGCCATAGCTTGCAGACTAATATAATACCAAGAATTTATATGTAAGTTTGTTATCCAAATAGATGCCTAGATATTTATATTCATACACTCTCGCAATACTCTACTCAGTCAGATTAGCGATGTGTAAACTACCCTCAAGGATTTCTTTGACTCTTGAAATGAACATACACAGATCAGCCACAACATTCTGACCACTGACAGGTGAACTGAATGACATTGATCGTCTTGTGATAATGCAACGTTCTGCTGGGAAACTTGAATCCTTACATTCATGTGGATGTTTGACATCCACCTAAACATTGCAGGTCAAGCAACCCTCCAACCCCTAAACTCCCATGGCAACAGCAGTCGTTGATGCCAGTTGCCTCCCTCAGCAGGCCAATGCACCCCGACACACTGCAAAAACTGCTCAGGAATGACCCAGGGAACAGGACATAGCTAAGGTGTTCACCCGGGTTCCACACTCCCCAGACCCAAATCTTACTGAGCATCTGTGGGATGATCTAGGTAGGTCCCACTCTGCAACCCACAGGACCCACAGAATTCACTGCCACCATCCTGGTGCCACCAGGGCATCCCCAGAGGTCCTGTGTCCATGCCCCACTGGGTCAGAAGAGTTTTATCAGGATAAAGGGGACCAACACAGTATTAGGCAGATGGTCATAATGTTATGCTTGATCGGTGTATATTTGGTCTTTTTTGCATTGGCGACAAGTTTTAATTGGAAAAGTGCATTTTGCAGTTGAACAAAAGCTTGTTGCAGTGATTGAACGGCTGACTTTGCAGTATCAGAAAAATCCGTAGAGAACTGTATCATCTGCGTACAAGTGGGAGGCGCAGCTTATCATAGATATTATTGATATTTCGGCCACTGCGATTTTTCTTCTCCAGATCTGAGTATTATGTGCTTATATGACTCTCCTATTTCACTTCTGGCATTTCTTTCAAACTCACCGCTCCCGGTCGGGGAACCGGCACTTCACCAGTGTACATCACCCACTTGACATGAGACGTCTCCACAACAACAGGCGTCTTAAATTTCCCCTCATTAAAAATCTCTCCGATGTCGGACACGCTGTATGCACAGACTGCGGAGACCTGGGACAAGCTCCTGGAAGCACCACATCACCACAATTAGTCACGGCAACTGTAGAAATGTATTTCTAATTTACATAACTGGGAATACAGTCATATACATATACTGGCTGCTGCAACCGCTAAAAATATGGTGTGGTTATAATGTAGAAGCTTTTATTGTCCCTCCAAGCTGCCTGCTCAGGATACTGCCGACATCCCCCACCCTGAGCCCATAAACCACAGGATCTGATGGCGTTGACTTACGACTGCGGAGTGAAGACAGCGTAGAAGACACTCTTCCTCCAGTTCTTGTGCTTCAGCAGGAAGACATCCTGGACAATGGGGGGCAGGCTGGGTTCAGGGAAGGAACAATCCAGACGTGCTTTCAGGAACGACGTCCATTTCCTCTGCAGTGTCCGCTGGCCGCCCATATCCCCCTAAAAACACAGAGACGCTCCATGATGTGTGCATATTCCCTTTAACAACATATATCAGGGTGTGTGCGTATGGCTATAAACATTTAGACTCAATGTATTAAATTTAGCAATCAAGAGTAAAATAGACCTGAAAGACAGGCTGCAAAGATCATGATTTTTATGAATCATAATAAACAAAGACAGAAAGCAAGAAAAAAAAGTTTCAAGTTTAAATATAAAATGATGACAACAACAGGCCTAAAGAAATAATCAACATAAAATCTACAGGGAAAGTGTTTAACAGCTGGTCTTTCAAAGCATATATTTTCAAAAATCTGAAATGTAGTGACAGGTTTATAATGTTTGGGGACACTTTCAGCACCATTTTATAAAAAAAGTTGGATCGATTTTAGATTTTGGCACATATTAAAAAGGCATTTCCACCCCAAACGGTGCCGCACCAGTGACCTTTCCACTCCCAACACTCAGCCTAAACTGGTCCTGGTAAATATGACTATATCTTGTCCAAGCCCGGATGTGGCTAAATGTGCCAGTTCTCTACCAAAATCAGGTCAAATCTGGCAACCGTCACTGACTTTTGGTGAGCTGCTGCCAAGTGCGACTTGGCTGTCTAACTGGGAACCTGACCTTCTGCCAGTCGGGCAGAAAGTCTTGCACAATCTGCAATTATTAGCTTTTAATCTGCACTTTATTGTACCTTGCAGACACGGGCCACTCGTGACACTGCAACTTTGCTGTAGAAGTCGTACTCCATGGCGTTCTCACTGAAGAACAGGTAAACCTTATCGTCATCGCCGTCGGGACTCTCAAAACTCTCACCCACAAAGTCCATGTAGACAAAATTTGGCTCTGAAATCACACAATGAAGAATAAAAACAGAACCACTATAGCATGTATCAGCAGCAACATGCATTAACCACTAAACTCTGCATATCGTTAGGTCACAGTCCTTGAACTCACCACTGAGCCAAGAGCTTTTAAACTCAGTGCGAAGGGCCAAGTTTGAGCTGCGCAGAACCACCGGCTCAGAGCCCAAGAAGTTGATGGATGTAGCAGAAAACAGGTCATTTCCTGCCGGACAGGAACAAGAGATGATGAAAAGTTCCTGGAAACTCATGATTCACATTAAGCTGGAACAATATCTCATTTTTATGCCTACTAATGGACTCAGCAAACCTTTTCTGACTAATTAACACACAGTGTGTGCTGAAGGAGCAGCAGCACAACTAGATAATATATTATTTGTAATGTTTTCTGGTGCTCGAGTCTCGGTGGTTCGAGTGGAATCTGCACTGAACCTTCACGGATCTTTTCTGTTTGGTCGCTTTGAACATTCGGCGGTTTTCTGCAGCTTTGTTCCCTTTGACAGCCAAAACGGACTCTGACACTCACCAACCATGAGGGAGGAGTATCTCTGAAAGGGATCAAAAGGACACTTCCCCTTTCCCTCCTCCTGCTTTTCCTCCAGCCTCAGCTGTCCATTAGCGAACGTCTGCCGGAAACACACAGAGACAGAGAGGAAAGAAAAAGTTGTTGAAGGAGCTAAAAGTGTTTTTTTTATTCAGACACAATATACGGATCGAGAAGCAAAAGTAAAAGCAGATTCATGTGCTTTGGCCTGGAGAGTATTACTCACAAAGTCTACAAAAAACAAGTTTTTAGATTGATCCCCACCATTAAACAGAGCCAGTGTTTTACAATTTTTGTCCAATTGGTGCATTCCACAGGCTAGAAACTTGCACGTTATAGAATATCAGTTAATGAGAACATCATGTCTGCTCATCTCTTTACTTTATCATAGTTAGGTTGTTGTTTTGTGGCTCTGCAGCTTCACATAGATACCATTAAACATGTATGCCCACTCAGTCCATCCAAAATAAACTTAATTCAGTGAGCTCCACTGACATCTTAAAGAAATCTGCACAACTCTCCAAACCCCAAGCAGTTTCTGGGCATTTTTTGTTGTTGCTGTCGTCACATTTTTAGTGGCATTTAAGTGATAGTGAGAGTTCAGACAAACATTCTTCTGTTTTCCTGGAGATCATAAATCTTGTAACACATGGAATGCCAAGCTGTTTCTGGGCAAATTTTTTTTGCTCCTGTCACATTTTTCATGACATTTAAGTGATAGTAAGTGAGGCTGGGAGACAAGGGTGACTTAAAATAAACATTCTTTTGTTTTTGTGCAGATCATAAATCTCATAACACACTGAACCTCAAGCAGTTTCTGGGCATTTTTTTTTTTTGCTTCTGTCCCATTTTTACTCACTGTGAGCTCATTTTTCACTGCAATATAAAGTCCTGCACCGCTGTGGAAATGGTACAATCATGTCTAGAAGTAGAGAGAATTCAAATATGCCTCCTTATGTGTGCAGTATGACAGAGTTTTAATACCATAAATCTTTCAAAAATGCAAGTCAAATTTCTTTGATGATTTATTTTAAGAAAAAAAAACAAAATCAAAACAAAAAAAAAACAGAATAAACATTATGAACATATTTCCAAGTGCCCACAGTGTGTGTTACAAACGGTGTAAAGAAATGCTGGCTCGACATGCTATAGATATTTTACTCTACATTTTTGAAGTTGTTTCCATACTTGTCTCCTATGTGCTCTCTGAATACACTACCTGCAGTTCAACTGAGAAGTCCCTGAATGTTTGTGATATGACTTTGGGTCACAGGTGAATTATTAATGTCTTCACAGCTGCACTGATTTTCTGTTTTTATAGTTTTTTTTACAGAATCTGGTGAGAGCAATCAGTTTTATTTTTTAAATGAATTTCTAAATGAGCCGTGTGGGAAAAAAAGCTCTTAAAGCAAATAAACATCATGATTTTAGGATAATTTCCATATTTAGAAACTTTTTTCCCATTAGTTCCTCCATTCCGGCTTCAAATGGCGTCGATGTAACTTTACACCACTGCTTCCTTCAGAACATGCAGATGAAATACTGTAAAACTACCTTTGGTGACACGTTGGGAAGTTGGGAACTGGAGTAAGTCAGCCATACTTTTTTGAGTTAGAAACTAATAGTGAAGAAGAGCAATGTTGTCACTGGCAAGTTGACTGGATTGGTTCCTGAGGTTTGTTATGTATGAAACCCTTAAAATCTGAAACTGTATTTTTGGTACACTCAAGTTTGTAGGTGGCAACTTTTATCCATGGTGTTAACTGCTTATTTCACTCAGGATGGTTCCTCCAGTACATAAAAAACACCATGAGGACATGTAAACAAGGTAAAATATATCTATATATATATTTACCGGAAAGGTACTTTCTCATTTTTAAATAAAATCACAACCAAGGCTCACATTAGAGGAAGCAAATCTGGCTAAAGATACTCTTGAGGATAAAATCTGTTGGTCCTTGATTCTATTACAAGAAAAAGGGAGATAGTTTTCTCAGAAAAAGCACATGGTGGCTGATAAAGAGACTAACAGCAACATTGAACCCCAGTCATTTCTGCTCTGCTTAAAGAAAAAGTCAATTGTTTTCTTCATGATGATGAAAACCAATAATGACCTGATTCTGCTTAAAAGCACACTCCGTCTCTGTATCGGAAGCCTGATATACTCATATTCCTTAGCGCTGCACACCTCCAGAAATGACTAAAAATAGAATATATGGATGAGTGAATACATCCCACTGTTGCACTGGTTGTTACGTTCCTTTATTACAATAAGCATGAGCACTGTAGTTTATTTTAAGCCAGTCCCACCTACACCATACAGTAGCTGTAAATATTCACTAGGGCACTAAATGTGTAACAATCCGCCACACAAAATAGTCCCCTGCAAAAACAACGAGTTACACCACTGTCAGTAAAATTTGCAAGAAAAATTACATTGCCCAGCTGTTTAATGCAATCACTTGAGCTTTTTTGAGACATTTTTAAGATTTACATTTAGAAAGAAGCAATTTCTTTGAGGTTAAGTCAGAAAATACTAAGAGACAGACTGAAATAATGTTAGTATTTGTCTTTTCATGTGTTGCTGTGTATCATGCATTGCTATCTTTAGTTTAAGTAGGGCAAGAAATTGTTCATTAAGTTCTCAGGGTTATGTTCTACTTCCATATACTTACCATATAGTCACATGTCGGGCTAAAAGCATTCGTACCGCACACATACATTGTCGTGTCATTCATTTTGTGCAGGGTTCGAATGTAGTTACGGCATTCCACCTGCAACCAGATCCAGCAGAGAGAATACCAAGGTCAGAGCTCTGTTAGTTCAGCCGCAAAAACACAAACATGCCACATGCATGTAGTGGCTGCAGGGGCTGCCCAGAGCCCAGCCAGTGGCAAAAAGGTCAAGGCTGCATGGTTGCATTTTCTCCTCGTGCCTTTATTTGGACATTCGGTACAAAGCTATAAGCAAAGCACTTCAAAGGGAATTCCATGTAAAGGCTTGCAGAGGGGAAAAAAGCACTCCCATATAAATGATTTACAAAAGTACAGCGATGAACTGTGTGAGGGAGTAAAACTGCACCCAGTCAACGGTCATCCTTTAAGGCTGCCCTAGATGTGAAAGTAGCTGTGTTTTGAACAACACTGCACGAACCTCAGCGTGTTTTCCTTTGTACGTGCACTCCCTCTGCTTCTCCTTGGTGACTCGCCAGTACACCTGCATCAACACAAGGAGAGTGTCTTGTCAAAGCAAGCAGGAACGCTGTTGCAACCCCGCAGTAGTTGACCGTTTGCTGTTTCATTGTTTGTCTAACATCGAGTCCAGTGAGTGAGAAGGGAGTAACTGTAATCCATCCTGTTAGATGTGTAACTACAGCTATGAACAACACCCCGCTGTGTGGCCACCGGGGCCATTATTCAGTCAAATTCCTCATGCAAATGTGAAATGGTGAAGGGGAGAGAAACGCTGCTGATGTGAGTGAAGCTACTGTTCATATTTTAGTCTAATCTGAGGCCAGAATACAAAAAAACTTACGAAGACTTCACTAAAACTGGTGAAACGTCTCCAGATGGAGGTTTTGCTTTATATGTAAAACTACAACCTGACACTTACTAGATATTTGAGGTCAATATTGATACTGATAAATCAGCTGATAGCATTTTTTAATAACAACAATGTCATATTAGTTCTTTTGACTTCTGTTTTGTATTGATGTTTGACACAGAGAGAGATGTAGACGACCAGTCAAAAGTTTGGACTCACCTTCTCATTCAATGCTGTTTATTTATTTGTATTATTTTCTACATTGTAGATTCGTACTGAAGATCAACACTTTTTTGTTTACAACATAATTCCACATGTATTCTTGTATAGTTTTGATGTCTTCAGTATTAATCTACAATGTAGAAAATAGTTAAATAAAAAATATTGAATGAGAAGGTGTGTTCAAACTTTTGACTGGTAGTGTATGTTACCATTAAAACACAAATTTTCATTTCTTTCTAATGAAAAACTATGCAATGGTGGCACTGTTTCTTAATTATCTCAAATCTACTTTGTCCTTTATTAGCCACCATATATCAATATATCTGCAGCAATCAGCCAACTCAGCTAGCCATCAGTCTAGTTCTGCTGCAAACCAGCAGTTTTTTTGCCTGTAGGAAGACAAATCTGAGGGTTATAAATCATTAAAGTCCATCTTTGTTCATTAATTAAACCCTTAAAACTTATCTTGAGGCATAAAAATTACATATTTGGAAGTTGTTTCCCATGAAAATAATCCCTCCCTGCCTTAAAATGGGTTAGATGCAGCTGTTTACTGTTGTTTCTTCTAGAATTTGTCGATATTTGCTGCACCATGAGCACACCAGCTTACCTACAACTCTGCTAAAATACTGTAAAACAACTCTATGCCATGGTATGTTGGTATAGTGGAGTAATTTAGCCATACATGTTTGAAAAGATGAAAAAATGATGAAAAAATATGAAGCAAAAAGCCCCATTCTGTAAGTTAACAGGTTTAGTTCTTTACGTTGGTTATATTTAAAACCTCAGAAGTCTGAATTTGTTTTTGAGACATCTGTAAATGCTCAGCTACTGCGTTGACTCCTTATTTTGCTCATGATGTCTCTTCTAGCATATAAAAACACTCTACCGACATATTAACAGGGCAAAAACTTAGATTTTCACCAGGCTTCTTCCTAGTTTCTTTTTTTTTCTTCCAAATTTTTGCTTTTTCTTGTGAAATATTGGATTCTTTCACTTTGCCAGGCCTCAAAAAAACTGTCAAATCAGACACACTGAAGGATAAATTTTAACTCCTAACCATAATCTGTGATGTTGGGTCACAAATAGAGCCTTGACCTAATTTAAAGGGGTTATAAAGTTAAAAAGTTGAGAACTACCAATGCAAACTGTGACTCGCTTCAGGCTGCTTACTGATTATTTGATGAAATGGCCTCACCACTGCAGCAAAATATCATAAAAGTTCAATAAATGCTTCATTTTTAATCTGCAATCATGAAAAGTTAATTAATAGCTTCTTCATCGAGCAGTAAAAACAACATGGTAGCACCAGCTTGTGTAGTTTTTAGTTTGCGTGTTAATGTCTAACAGCTCCACTGTTTTATAGCAGCTTCAGACAGGAGGCCGGACCTGCACGTTCTGAATTCCTTGAATGAAATTGTTTGCATGTTCTTACTGCAGCCTTCCTGACTGAGATGTTGTTGATGTCCAGAGCGTAGATGGCCTCTCTTGCCCCGAGCAGCAACACGCCCAGGTCATCTCTCATTAGCATGGTCGAGTAATTGAAGATCCCCTCTTCTCTGAACAACTTCAGCTCGTCTGCACGGGAAAAAAAACCTGCATTAGTACTCTGGGAATCCATGGAGTTGGAAAAATGCTTCCACTGCAAAAAAAAAAAAAAAAAAAGTTAAATTTGTTGAAAAAACAAGCAGGAAAGTTGCACCCCTTGATCACACACTGGAAAAATGCTCCTCTCAAAACAAGAAAAAAAAGGAACTTTTACCTTGAAATAAGTGAAAAAATCTGCCAATAGAACAAGTGAAAAATGGTTTGGGAAGGTTTCTTGAAATAAGATGATATTTAGAATATTGAGATCTCAAAATTAGCTGGGAAAACTTATTTTAAGCCCTATTTTACCAGGATTGTCAAGCTTAGGTGTCTTAAAATCAGCCCGACATGCTAAAAAAGTTTGTCACTCAAAAATAGATTTTCGCTTTCATGTAACCTCCTAATTTGAGATGTATTAACCCTCCTGTTTTCTTCATTTATGGGCACCAAAAAATATTGTTTCCTTGTCTGAAAAAAAAATCAAAAAAATCAGCAAAAAAATTCCCAAAATTTCTGAAAATTTGCAAAACCTTCAGGAAGAAAATTCCAATAATTCCTTAAAAGTTTCCCTTAAAAGTTTTATTTTTAAAAAAAATCATCCAAATTTGGCAAGAAAATTCTTGTAAATATTTTCAAAAAATGAGTAAAAATCTTCAAAAAAAAAAAATCCTAAAAATATCTAAAATGATTACATGTATATCAGTAAAACTTCCAATATTTTCTTTAAGAACATTCAGAAAAAAAATCAACCAAAATCCAGCGAATTTCGCTGGATTTTGGTAGATTTTTTTTCTGAATGTTCTTAAGAAACATTTTTAGCATTTCTTTTTTTCCACCAAAAAATGTTCAAAGATTTCCCAAAAATGTTGAAAATGTGGACATTAGAAGTTTCACTGTGAAAATATTTTTTTCCTCCACATTTTCAAACTTTAAAACGGGTCAATTTGACCCGCAGGACGACACAAGGGTTAAACTTATTTTGAGTTTTCTTGTAAAATTCAACTCAAAACAAGATAATTTCATGATTGTTTGACTTAACAAGATATTTAAGATGCATTGTCTTAAAACTAGTCCCTCCATCTTGCTGAAATGTCACTTGTTAAGTGAATTTATCTTAAATCAAGTGGGATGAGACATTTTGACTAAAAATAAGACAAATAGACTTGGTAGGATTTTGAGTTTTTGCAGTGTATATACTGTAGTGGAAAAAATCTTCAAATACATGGATAAAACTTGTGATGTTTACTGGTTCAATAATGGAAAAATATACTAGCAGGGAGAAAGAGAGAATTTGCAACTTACTCTGGAAGGGGACAGTCTTTCGTGGGACACAGTAGCGACTGAAACAAACATGGAGCATCAATCCACAGACGATGCTCAGGGCTGACAGAAGAGACATGGCTCAGGGTCCAGGTTTGTCTAAGCGTGGAAGAGCTGCGCAGTCCAGCTCTGCCACCGAAGCACCCGATCAGAGACAGAACATGGTCCAAAGTTTCGGTCCAGATGTGCTCACACTGTGCAGCCGTCACTGTCCTGGACATGTGCCACTGCAGCAACTTTGTTTGGCTCTAAAGGCGATTCATTCAGACGTGCAACCAGGACTCGTGGAGAGCAGCTCAGCCTTCTCCGGCTCAGTTTGAAGTCGGTGTCCTGCTCGCTGGATATCTATGTCGGTGTTAGCCTCCAGCGCTGTGCTAATGAGCTGCTGGTGTCCTCTCTGGAAGGAGGAGCAGAAGCCATGCTGCCCGGCTAGTGCTGAGGGACGCCCGAGAAGATCATTTTCACGGTAGCTCACTTCTGGAAAAGATAGGAGAACATCTATGAAATATCAAAGAGACCCGTGAAATAGAAAAGCTGACTTTATTACTCGGGCTGGAAATAAGGTGTGCATTAAAAGATGGACACATTCCCTTGAAAACTGGAAATGGCAGCTGGTTTGCACACCTTATACTTTATTTCTTCCCATTTTTCTGCGTTATGCTTGATGATTCATGAATAATTATTATGCATGGCCGGGTAAAGATGTGATATCCCTGCTTTGTAATGACTGAGATGTGGATGTGATCGCGTGCATTGTCCTTTTTACCTGTACAAATCTTATAAGACTATTAAAATGAACATGTCTAAGTGACAGTAAGTGAGACTGGGAGAAAGAGGCAACTAAAGATGAACACTCAGCTGTTTTCCTGCAGAACTACGATCATTAAAGTCTCTTAACACGCAGCTTTTGCACATTTTCTTTGCTCCCGTCACATCTGTACTCACTTTTACTACAATATAAAGTCCAGCACCTCTATAGAAACAGCACAAGCATTTAAAGAAGTAACTCTAAAATGTTTTCTGTGCAGCGTGACAAAATTAGAATGCCATAAATCATTTTTTAAAAAGAACTTCTTTGATTATTAACTTTGCAAAAAAAGTAAAAAAATAAAAAAACAAAAATACTGGAACATGTACAGCATTTTTCCAAGCGCCCACAGGTGTTACAAATACTTGGGACCAAATGGTAACTCCACATAAATACTATATATGTTTTATTATTTATATTTTTAATTTTCTTTCACACTAAGTAAGCACAGCCTGCAGTTCAGCCAAAAAGTCCCTGAATTTTTTTCATGTGACTTTTGGTGTCAGCCGAATCATTCTTGGCTTTCTGCTTACATCAAAAAATGCAGAATTTTGATTTATTTGGTAATTTTTTAATAGATTCCAGTTACAGCAAACAGTAGATATATAGAATGAATACATTCTTATGAAATATCGCTATTTTATTCTTAGATTTGGGTAAGTTTCTCAACTGAACAGCATGTCACAGATGAGTAGTTCAAAAACAACTGGAAAGCTGAAAATCGACCAATTCCCTCTGCTTTTGCTGTTTAATATTTAACCATATTTTTAAAGATAACTCAACAGCAAGTTTTGGGGTTAAGAGGATTTAAAGGGCACTACAGCACTTTAGCATCGCCTCATTCTTCATTCGACAGGTTCACAGGAAACAGATTAAAACCAGGATCATCAGAGTGAAGAAGTTGAGACTAAAACAGTCTGAGAAAGGCATCGTGCATTAAATTAACATGCTCTTCCTGCTGATTCTATATCCATCTTTAACACAGAGACAAATATAACTATATGCTGCCTCACCAGAGAAGTCTAGCACCTCTTACAGCTGTAGCTCTGACAAGTCATAGCAGTAAACTTGACAAAGGAAGCTGATGTTAAAGCGAAAATCTGCCACGCTGCCCGCCAACCCCCACTCTCTCTTCCTCCACCACTCTCTGCATCTTCCTGTCCTCCTCCCTGATTAGAACCTGCTTCCTCTGGGCTCAGCGGGGTTCAGCCAGCAGAGGGGATCAGTTCAGGTTGGGGCATGCATGCAGATCACGGTAATTTTCACCGCTCAGCCGCTGCATCCCCACCCGGGGATTCATGGTGAATTGAGACTTACCACTTCTTTTGGCGAGTTTTTCTTTACCGTCTTTTTTTTTTTTTTTTTTGACAAACTTAGCAACGCAGCCTCATTCAAAATTCATCAAGGCGCTTTATCTCAGAATAACACACAAAGCATACTTGAGAGCAGACTCGCAAGGTAAAAAAAAAAGTGTGCTCCCTGTCTCTCTTTTTTTTTGTTTTTGGTGCACAGTGCTCAAAAGCAGCAGCAACACACAACTGCTTTGCAACTCTCGCTTAGATTCTTGAGCAAAAATACAGCAGATTTCACAGAGCTGCAGCCTTTGAAACACACCATCGCATCCTCGCCTGTTGACAGAAATCAAAATGACAGCATCCAAAAATTTTCCTCGAGAGACGAGCCAGGCGCTCACTCCCCGGCGTCTCTGAACAACCTCGCTTTTGAACGCGCGTTTTGCAACTAACTGCCATGCTCCCGCCTTGTTGTTACTTGACACAGCGAGACGAGCTGCTGCATGTAGAGGACTGCTCATCTGTTGTCAGGCCGGCGAACGCCTGGTGCTCTCTCTTACCCCCTCAGGCTGTCGGGGGCTGGGGGGACTGTGGAGGTTGAGCTGCTGCAGCTGAATGAAATGACTGCAGGTTGTTTTTCAGCGTTTGGCAGATAGTTTCAGATGGCGTAGACAGGCAGGTATGGCTACAGTAACAGAAGAGCATGGAGCAGTTGTCCCTCTCTGCTCTGTTTGTTCATCCAGGGTCACACTCACGCTGACCCTGGATAAACAAAGAACGAAAGAGAGGAGAAGATGCACAGCTGAAGGCTTTACAAGTCATACACAGCTGATTTTCATGCACACTGGAATCCTTATGTTTGGTCTAGAAGTTATTTAATGTAAAGGAATTAACTTGCAGGGCTTTTGAATGCGTGAATGGAGCCCACAGGTGTTCCTCAAAAAAACTCAAAAATGTCTTCTGTGCTGTACGACAAAGATGTAATGCCATAAATCATAAAAAAAAAGATAGTAAAAAAAATTGAACGTGTACAAAGAAGTGTTACCAGTACCAAGGAAAACAATGACTCATATATATATATTTGTTTGTTTGTTTGTTTGTTTGTTTGTTTGTCGTACTAAGCGAGCACAGTCCGCGGTTTACCCCAGTTTCCACAAAAAGTCCCTGAAGTTTTTCATGTGACTGTTGGTCACAGCTGAGTCATTCTTTGCTTTCTGCTTACATCACGCAGATTTTTTTTTTTTTGTAATTATATATACAATTTAGTTACAGCAAACAGTCAATGCTAAGTTTTAAATGAGATGTGTATAATGAAAACATTTTGATGAAATATCACAATTTTAAGCTTAGATTTTGATAAGTTTCTCCATTGAATATCATATCACAGATGGGTAGTTCAAGAACAGTTGGAAAGTTGAAAACCTGACGATTCTCTCTTCTTTTACAGTTGACAGTTTTGAAAAGATAACAGGCCTTTTAAAGCCAGCAGCAGATTTTGGGGTTCAGAGGATTAAAAGGCCACTGCAGCACCTCAACAGTGTCATTCTATTCATTTAAAGTTAATCTACATTTGGCATATAAAGTGATTTTTATGCATAATGAAACCTTCATGTTTGGGTTGAAAGTTTCTAAATGCAAACAAATGAGCTTTCAGGTTTTTCGAAAAGATTAAAACAGCTAAAATCCAACAGTGTAAGAATTTTGATAGTGAAATATCTTTTTTAAATTAAGTGACACCACTTTTTATCAGGGAAGAAAAACATTTATTTAAAGCTGTAGTAGTGAATTAACTTAAATTTATTTTTTGGCCATCTGAGGCAGCAAAATAAGCTAAAAGGGCAGCATTAGCAGCAACATTAGCTCGTATTTGAATTTTTATTTGGAGTCATCTAATGAAGTCACAATCAGAATCAGTTTTATTGACAAGTAGAATTTTACATACAATGAATCTGACTTGGTGTTTTGGTTCATAACATCAGACAAGTTTTTAAAACGAAGGATAAAAAGGTTTTACGAAAGCAAGTGTTTCAAGCCAAGAGACAGAAAATGCTACAAGACATCAGTTGAATATTTACTCTGCTTTTAGGCCTCTTCAGCTCTTCACATAAGCTTTCTTATTCATTTTTTTAAATTTACATTTTTGTTTATATTTGTTTTGTTTTGGTATTTTAACCCTCGGATCCCCAAAACTCAACAACAAGTTTGACAAATGAAACCATTTAGCCAGAGTTACTGACTCACCATTTCTAAGTTTAGAATAATAATATGTCTTATTAAAAGATTTTCCAAAAAATAAACCATTTGTCATAACCAGACTCCGTGAAAACACAAAATAAAATTATTGACTGAACTGCTACCAAAAGTCATGACAAAAATTCAGGGACTTTTCAGCTGAACTTCAGGCGGTGTTTACACATAGGACACAACAAACAGTTAATTATCCTTAGTATGTGGAGTCACACTTGGAAAAACTTTGTACATGTTGATTCCAGATTTTTTTAAGTTTTTGTAAAATAAAGAAAATCAACTTGCATTTTTCTTCTGTTATGATTTATGGGACAATAACTGTGTCATACTGCACAGAAGACATTTGTGTTCTCTTGACTTCCAGTGATGGTTGTTGTGTTTCCATAGAGGTGCAGAACTTTACATGGCAGTGAAAAATGAGCCCACAGTGACTAAAAATTAGCCAAATTTGTCTAGAATTAGCTTGGCTAGCCGAGGAATACATCCATGTAGCACTTTTATTAACTGTGGTTGTTTTTGTGTGATCCAAAGTTCACCAGAAGTGTGTCACTTCCTGCTAAATGCTTTTCCTTCTTCCGCCGTTAATCATTAACTTTACCTTTATGCAGTTTGGCATTGGACAGATAGTGTAGGATCGATTTATTAAAGCTTTACTTCCTGAAAAACACCTGCAGCTGGATGCGGCAAAACCAAAATGATTAATTAAAAGCAACAACAACAAAAAAGTAGTGCATTTCCAATAATCCCTCATAATGCATGAATAAAATGAAATAATTCAAGTCCCCTTCTACTCAAAAATGTGTTTAACTGATACTATACAGATTGATATATGTTCAGAGTTGACATTAATAAGCTGTTTTCAAATTCTTTTGCAGAAATTTTCTCTGAACACACCTAAAATCTGAATTTAAAGCATTTACCTGCCAGCAGGATTTCTGATGTTACAGCTAGTTTGGAAGCTAATTCTGGTCAAACAGTCAGTTTTCAATGAACCTGATGTAAACATGTGAAGACTGCATTGTTTAATTATTGATAACAATCTTGTTGGGTATATTTTGCATTAAAATTAACACGTGAAATCAAAAATAACTGCTTTGTGCATTCACCGATTCTGAATTTTGCCATGAGGGAGAAGGAACAGGTGTCATTTTAATAATTTCAAACCAAACAACTTGTGTTTTTATGGAAGAAATTCATATCAGACACAACTTATTATTCAAAGAAGGGGATTTCTTTCATTTTTTTTACTTTTAAATTGTCAAATTATGATTCTACATTCATGCAAAGTGTCTTTTTGGATGGCATAAATCTACTTCCTTTGCTTCCTGCTTCAGAATAAACCAGGAAGGTGCCTCCCATGGACTGTTTGACCCTTTACCTTGAGGGAAAAAAGCTGCACAACATCTTCACCAAACATAATGTCTTACCAGCATTAACAGCTTAAGATTACAACATAGCCCTTTGTTAATGATACACCTTTAGTAATCCTAGTAAGTCATTAATAAAACATCTGTGGATTTGGGCAGACTGGATCTTTTTACAACATATTTTACATGAAGGTAGTTTGTAGTAAGCTTTTAGTTTAATGTGCCTGTTTTCACTTCTTCTCTGTGCTAAAAGTCTCGTCTCTCCGTTCTGCCTTTCAGGTTGAATCAGGTCGTTTCCTTGATGCCATAGTGACCAAAACAATAATAAAACACCATGACGTGAGGTGCACTGAGGCAGAGGGTACGTTATGAAAGACTGATGTGAAATCCAGTTACGCCTTTTGTTTATAGGGGATCAATCCTGATTCCAGTACAGCCAGCAAAACCTGCTTAAGGACCTGTCATTATACGCACAGGTAGAGCGCCGAACAGCTTCATATTCTGTTTCTGCAAGACTACACTGTACACCCCAAAGGAAAAAATATTTACGACCGACATAATGCAGAAAATGGGCTGCACAGTGGCGTAGTGGTTAGCACTTTCGCCTTGCAGCTAGAAGATCCCTGGTTCACGTCCCGGCTTTCCCGGGATCTTTCTGCATGGAGTTTGCATGTTCTCCCTGT
Source organism: Amphiprion ocellaris (assembly GCF_022539595.1). Taxonomy (NCBI): domain Eukaryota; kingdom Metazoa; phylum Chordata; class Actinopteri; family Pomacentridae; genus Amphiprion; species Amphiprion ocellaris. The sequence goes on from NC_072767.1 coordinate 37,695,413, forward strand.
GCATGCGTGGGTTTTCTCCGGGTACTCCGGCTTCCTCCCACAGTCCAAAAATATGCTGAGGTTAATTGATCATTCTAAATTGCCCGTAGGTGTGAATGTGAGAGTGATTGTTTGTCTCTGTATGTAGCCCTGTGACAGACTGGTGACCTGTCTAGGGTGTCCCCTGCCTTCACCTGAGTCAGCTGGGATAGGCTCCAGCCCCCCCATGACCCTAGTGAGGATTAAGCGGTGTATAGATAATGGATGGATAATGCAGAAAATACTTATGCAAGGCCCCTATAAAACATCCTTCTGTTGGCTTCTCTTGAAACCTGACCTGACATTTGCAGCTCTGGCAGCACCAACAGTCAGCATCAGGGTACGCGATCCTCTACAAAAGCAGAACAAGCAACGAGAGGATGACTAAAATCGGATCCATACATCTAGATGCAAATGTCGGTGGGTAGCTTTCTACCCTTAAAAGGTTAACGCTATGGCTGCTGGTGGGTTTCTCTTTTTCACTCATCAAGCAACACAACATGAAAACTGTGGGTTCAAAAGCTGCACAGCATGTTGAAGAAGCCCTGCAGCAGAATCTCCAGACAACCAACCACTAGAAGCACGACGATATTTATAGGCTGTTTAGGAGCCTCCACAGTATCTACGGAACCCTACACTCTAAAAAGTCATTCAGGAGATCCATTCCCACCACTTAATTAAATGCATGGTTCTACTTTATTGGTTTCGGTAATCCCTTTAAGTTAAAAACATTATTTTTATGGTTTGTGTTGACATAAAAATGCAATTTTAACTCAAATTTCTGCATTAGTTGATTTAAAACTGTAATTAAGTTGAGGTAACTTAATAAACTGGTCTTGATAGCTTCATTTTCAGCATCTTGAGGTCAGTAATAAAGCAGGCAGGTTCCTACTATGGGCTGTTTGACCCTTTAACTGAGAAAGCAAACTGATTTAAAACTAGATTCAAGTGAGGTAATTTAATAAAACTGGCTTCATAACATCATTTTTCAAGTCCCCTCTTCTACCTACCCAACAATGAAGACACCTCATTTCCATTGGCCAATTAAAACATTTGTGTTCATAATTATGGTAATTAAGCACAGAACACTTATAAATTCCCTTTAAACAACATGGAAATACCAGTTGGAACAACTTCATTTTTATTATCATTGACTCAATCTAGTTTTTGGTTGAACATAATTTCTTTAGAAGTTCCCACAACTCAAAAAGACTGACGCAAACTGTTGCATCAATGGTTTTTGTTGAGCCCAAACATAATTTTTTAGAGTGTACGCTGGATTCTGAGCTGCATGCGGAGTAAAAGCCCACAGAGCGTCCTGAACAACATGCTCAGACACGCATATTGTTGTCGTCTCCGTGAGTCATAACACACAAAAAAAACCTGGAGTCAAACAGCTGGAGTGAGCCACTACTGCGTAGGCTTTCATTGTGCGTCTTCATTTGTGTGACGGCACTACGTTGCTGTTTGGGCGAGGCCTCCTCCAGCTGTAACCGATTCACCTGAGCGGCCGACTCACTGCTCTGCAGGTTTGATGCTGGTTGAGTCGCTGCCTGGCTGCCTGAGCGTCTGTTTTGCTGCATCTCTTTGTGTGCTGGCAGGCCGGCCGGCTGGTGAGCTGGCTGAGGTACAGTCTTCCATCACAGGGGCCTAAACAGGAAACCGGTTGTGGGAGGGTTTTCACCTTTGACACTCTGTGTGTCACGCTCTCTGTTGTGAAAGATTCACTGGAAAACACGCCCCAGTTCAGCTCTGGGTTATATTTTTGCAAGCTCAGATTCACTCAAAAAACAAAACCTTTCTTTCATCATAATGACAGTCGGCTTGCCGCCTTTTTGTTTTGATGCAGGAGAGTTTGAATTAGCTGGAAACAAAACCTCCACAACAGTTTTCTGCCCTGCTGTGAAACGAATCATGAGGACGAAGCCATCAGACGGTTAACAGTCATTAAGCACGACAACATCAAAACGCAACACCTGTTAAATACAATCCTCCAAACATCATTGATGAGACAAGTCTGCCTGAGTGTAAATGAACGCTTGAACACACACAAACACACACACACACACACACACACACACACACACCCACACAGCCAGACAAGTCTCTGCAGGAAAACCTGAACATCGCTGCTCCGCCGGAGTCGTGTGACAAGTTTACTGACAGACGGGAACATCCAAGAAAACAACCATGTGGTGAAACGCTATGGTTTGGACTCGCGATCAAAACCAAAGACAAATAATTCACGACTCTGAAGACAACTTTGCTTTGTTCGACTTGTTTGCTGTAAAACGGCAACCGTTGTTCGCTCACAGGGAATCTTTTCATGTGGAATTTTTTAGGGTTTTTAACTTTGATGTGTAAATAAAATATCTGTATATAATACTACTGTAGGGTGCAAACCTAAAGATTGGATTCAGTGGCGTAAATCTGTATTTTAAAAGAAGTTTTGGAGGGTTTTAAATGCAATATTTAAACTACTCTGGTAAATTCACATCTTACATATTTTTTTTCTCTACTGGAAAGCACTTTGGCTCAATGGCTGTTGGTTAAAATGTGATCTACAAATTACAGTAAAGGGTGAATAGGAGGGCTGCAACTTTTTACATTAGTTTTCTGATTAATAGTGGATTGTCTGTGGTGTCAGAAAACAGTGGAAAGTACCTAAAACTCTGCCTAATCAATTAATTGTCGCAGCTCTGATTGATTAATCAAATAGTTTTAAAGTATTAAGGTATTCGCCAACAATTTGGATGATCAGTTCATCGATTAAAGTCATTATTTAGGACGGAAAAGTCCAAATCCTCAGATTCCAGCATCTTAAATCTGAACTATTATCTAGTTACTATACTCTACTATACTATTAAACTGAATCTCTTCAGGTTGTGGACAAAATAGGATATTTTTTGCAATTTTCTGACTTTTCCCAAACCAAACAACTAAACGATCAATCAAGAAAATAATCAACTGATTAATCAACAATGAAGAAAAACATTTGTTGCAGTCTTAAAGTTGTTGTCTTCAAGTCTCTCACTTCATCCAACCAACAACTTCAAACTCAAAAATAGCCAGTTTATGATGTAAAACAGACACAAGCAGCAAATCTCCTCATTGGAGAAGCTGGAAAATTGGATTATTTCTGACTCATTTAAAGTATCATAAGTAGGGGTCGAGCTAAATCTCCAACCAACAATCCAAAGCTTAGTTGGGTTCCATTAAACAAAGAAAATCTGCAAATCTTCTCATTAGAGAAGCTGGAAAATTGGAATATTTGGTGTTTTTGCACAAAAAATGAGGAGTTGAACAAGAAGAAATACAGCATTCTTCCAATTATCAGTATTGTTATTACTACGTAATCAATTTCCTAAATAAATAAATCAATAGATGAAATCGTGCTTCTTTGGTTCTGGTTCAGTTGCCTCCATCTGTATCCAGAAATCTTTGATCTGGAGCAAAACCCCACCTACAGCACAATCTGACTGGATGCACAACACGAGTAAAATCTATCAACAGCAAACGAAGGTTCTGAAGCTCTCTTAACTTTTAACTAACCAATGAAGGAGTCTGTATTATTCTAAAGTTTGACACTGTGATTTTAATTTTTACGGCAAATCCCGTATATTGGAACCAAATATCATCCATTTACTTCTTAGTATCTGCCTCAGTTGACGCCTAATCATAGGCAGAAAAAAAAACAATTAACACCTGTTTATTAAACGGTTCTTTTCACACCAGAATAAAAAGCATCTGCCTCATGAGATCAGAATATAAATAGCTGCATCATAAAAACATGCTTCCAGTCTGTCATGTGACAACCACAAACCGTACACCAACCATCACCAGATCTCTGAGAGACACTTTACTGTCCGATCATGACCCGCTGGAAGGTCATTTATGATCCTGCAGCTCAAAGTGCAGATGCATCCTGTGTGTGTGTGTGTGTGTGTGTGTGCACATTTAGTGTAGAAAATCTGCCATCATGTGCAGCTCAGAGCAATTATCTGTGGTGTTGCTGTGTGCATGACCCCAGTGAGCTGCAGCATGACAGCTAAAAGTGGGCAATCCCCTGAGTAAGTGCACTGACAGCACTCAGTGTATCAGTATGACGTGTAAAGATTCTCACCATCCACAAAGCTGCAACACAAGTGCCCTAAAATATCACTTTCACCTCCAACACAGCTGGCTGAATGAGCTTTAAAGTGCACAAAACTGCAAATCCTACACTTTTAGAAAAGAAAATGCAGTCATCTCCAAAGAAAACTAGCTAATTATTTCTTTTTAAAGGAAGATTTATGCATGCAAAGGTGTGCAAATGTTAAGGTTGGGTGAAAATCTCTGTGCGTAATCTTGATTTTTTTTTTTTTTTTTTTTAAGATAACGCTTTTCTGTGGTTCCACAGCGTCTTCCCTGCAAGATCCAACCACAAACACACATTCAGTCCAGTGACCCTTGTCCTCACTGCTGCGCTGAACCCTCCAACTTTACGCGTTTCTCCCACTGGAGAAACACTATCCCCGCTGGTGCAGGCGCCTGTGCGTATATCCCAACTAGCGCTTAGTCTCGGTTTCTATTATTAGATTAGGATATCCTATAATCTTTAGATAAGTCAGAGAATCTACAGCGCGCCGACTCTGCACCTCTCAGCCCCACAGGTTGCCACAATCCCACACCGACCTCAGTGGGAACAAAACAACCCACCTCTGGGACCAAAAACCCGGTGCGTAAAAATCAAACTAGTCATCCAGCTCGTGTGGCGCATCGGACTCACCGGGATTTGTAGTTGATCGAACCGTTCCGCCGCTCGTCTCGTCTCGGATCCGTCTGCGCGCTTTGCTCCGCTCCACCTGTAACGTTCAGTCCACATCCAATTCCTGCAGCCAGGGAGCGACTTACCCGGCAGCTCCCAGCGGCAGGCACAGCCCGGTCATGTGACTCCGGTCGTACCTTTCTTTAAAAGACACTCGCTCACCTTGCAACCAATCACATGAGACCAGAAAACAACATCCCAGGTTCCACTGGTTTGGATTTTTCCTCCGTTTTTATGTGATTTTGACACGCCCTTAAAGTGCCAAATTAAACCCAATTAGGACACCATCATATATCATATGTTAAAATTCTAATTAATGCAAACTGTACAACAAAAATCGCATTTTCTTTTTCTTGAGATTTAATATGAATTCTAACCATAAGCAAACACTTATAATATATATATTTCAGTTATGCCATTGTAAATTTTTCAAAAATCAGTTTTAAACTCTTTTTTAAACTCTTGCTTATTTACATGCAAAACCTATTGGCAACATATTCAAACATTATGAGGTGTTAAAATACATAAAAGGGAAATAAACACTTAAAAAAGAGAACCAGTTTGGATTCACAGCATCCACTATCTGCCATCTAGTGGCTCATAATAAAACAGCTGTTTGACTGGAAATACCTCAGATACATAACAAAAAATACAAATATACAAAAAAGGTCCAAAAAGGTCAAATTGAATTTAACGTATAGAGATAATGAAACACACAGTTATTGCAGTAAATATTATCTCAGCTTTTGGTTCCAGATGAATTTGAGGATTTGGTCTGTGAGGTTCTTCATTGTCTGGGTCTCCGTTTGCCTTCACCATATCTCTGGCCAGGACTGGGGGTTCGCAGGTTCTGGGACGAGGAGACGGTCTTCAGGTGGTCCATCTCTGGCCGAGGAGAAGAGCCTTTACTTTTAGAGTGAGTGTTTGCATAGATGGGATCCACTGCTGCAGTAAAAATGAAAAAAACAAACAAAAAAGAAAAAACGGGGTGAATTCCAGCTGTTTGGCCTCCTTCATTTACTAACTGCTAAGTTCTGGGACAAATTTCAGTACAGAATCTAAACTGGTGATTTTGCTGTTTGACTGATTTAGTTTTGCAACTTTTTAAAGATGCTGAACAAATTAAACAGAAGATGTAATTTGAATTAAAATAAAATAGATTTTAAAAAATTCAACTTCATGTTGATTGAAATTGTATGTTACTGCTAAATTATTGACTTGTGCAAATGATTTAACTGTGTTAAGCAGAATATATATATATATTTAATATTGTAAAGAAATCCAGCAATAATAAAAGACTCAATATGACGCCAGTTAAATAACCTGCAATTTTTCTAGTTATTATTCTGTATTATATTGTCTCCATTTAAACAGAGTCAGTTTAACTACAGTTATTCACTGCGATCCACACATGTTAGAATCAATTATCTACTTTCATTACATGTGGAATTTTAAATAATTCAAACCACTGTAAATGTCCCTCATCGACTTATTTATATATTTTAAAAAAAAGATAAAGCAGAAATTTCACGGTTACATTATGTGTAGCTGAACTGCAATGAATAATATAATGCACTTTGTATGTAATTATTGCACCACTTTAAGTCTTTACATTTCCGCATATGTTCATCAATTATACTACTGTTGTTTTTATAGTGTTCTCAATACGCAAAATGAGCTTTATCACACTTTCTTACACTTGTACCTACTATTTTTGTATTGTATTTTGATATCTCAGATTTGCTTATTTCTTAATGTGGTTGAAAAAAGTGAGAAATTAAATCTGTTCTATTTTTTGGTTTAAGTATTTTTTTAAAGAAAAAAAGTTTAAATCCTCCAATTCCAGCTTCCTAAATGTATATATAATACAAATAGAAGATATTTCATAGAATTTATATAGAATATTTCCTTGTTTCTTTCCTCTTCTGTGCTACTAAACTGAATATCTTTGGGTTTCAGGGCATCATCTTGGGATTTTGGAAACATGATTTTGTGCTATATTATAGACGAACAACTAACTGATTAATGGAGAAAGTATAAAAGAGATTAATAAACAGTGAAAAAAACATTTTTAGTTGCAGCCTTAATGCATAGTCAATGCAGCTGCAGTAAAACTTATACATGAACACGACATGAACCACAGAGACACATCCTAACGCTTTACAGTGTAAAAGCTTCATGATAAAATAACTCTGTAAATGTTGTCAGACTGAAGAGATTTTGTATTTAAAAGTCCATGAAGAATTGTACAAGAAATAATTTCTGGTGTTCTGATAACCCCCCAAAAATATATAACTTAATTTATTAGAATTTAGGCCAGAAAATTCTTCTTTCTAGCTCAGTGACAGCTCTCTCAGAGGCTCCACATTTCACTTTTTCTCACTTTTGGACATTTTCTGTATCACTGTTCTCACATTCTCAGAGAATGAAGCACAAATAAAGTCCTCACTGACTTAAATCATTTGACTTGTGGCCCAAAAGTGAATAAATTCATCAAAAAGCGCCAGAAACCCACCAAAGTTAAAGTTCGTTTATAGTGAAGATGGTCAAATGGCACAGAAACACCAAGTCAATACTGAAATCCACTCAACTTTATTTACTTTAGATTCTACTTTTACATATAAAAAATGCAAAACAACAGTCACAAATTAAAGTTGTCTTGTCACTCTGCCTATTCTTTCTACCATGTCCCCTATTCTTATGTAAAATAATCCTCATTACAGCAGGTTATGTTCACCAGAAACCAACCTGTCCTCCTATACATGTGACATTAACACTCTAAGAGACAGTTTTATCATGACAGTCTCTTTCAATCTGATTGTAGCATTAAGCCTTTGTCCTACTTCTGTCTGTGCTCCGTCCTCTGTGGTCGAACCGCCACATGCAGACCTACTTAGTTACTTAGTCGTCTTCCTGCCTGAGCTGCATGTTGCCCCTCTGTGAGCAGCTGCACAAAGCTCTATTATGTCTTTACTGACACTAAACCACCTCTGTGGTTTAAAATATGGTTTAGATATGATGGCAAATGAAATCAGAACAAATAAGTGATTACAAAAAGTTGCAAACTGACAACTAAGAGTCCGTAAGAAAAGCCAAAGATGTGAGACTTTTTTGTAAAATTGTCATAATAAGGATTTTTGAAGGAAGGAAAAACAATGTCAGGGTTTGGTGTCTTTATTATACGCAGTTCTAGAGTTGGAAATATAAAATGCACTGGCAAAAATCACATATTAGTGTCAGTAGTGGTCACTAGGCTGCGGCCAGATATCAGTGATCCCTGCATTTCATGTCTGGGGTCTCGTCTAGAAATTAAAATCTTCACTTAAATTGCACAGGAGACAGCTGCTTCGTCTGACGCTGACATTTCAGTTTATCACACGCTGTGCTGTTAAACCACACAAACCACCTTTTTACTCAGTTTGCATCCATCAGCCACGACTTGGGCAGAAATTTGCAAGAAAAACACGTGTCACCTCATTTCTTCTTTCAGATGTGAATCTTTGTAATGAAATTAATCACACATTAATAAATGTGTAGCTTTGACCTGAATGTAAACAAAAAACAATGGTGTACTGTAACGTTCATAAACCATAAAAACTGAGAAAATAGCAACAAATACGTGTAAGTGAATTAATTTTTTAGCTCATTTAAATACAGTTAAACAGTGTAATTTTAAAGAAGAAATGACTACAGATTTTTAATGTGGATATTATTTACGGTTTTGGCCTATTTTTCTTACTTTTATTTTTCATTTTTTTACAATAAATGTTTAAATTAATACTGTGATTTTACCACTTATCTGGGAAATTATTCATTAAATTATGCTTCATGACCTGATCAATAATAATCATCATTTTTCTTTTGAATAATTGCAAATATTTGTGAAATAATTATATTTTTTGCTGATTTGACACAGTAAAAATTTGGTATTTATATGATGAAATGTGGAAAAATAAATTACCAAATCTAAAAACAATTCTAGCTGTTTATTAATGTTAGTGTGTAAATTAATTCTGGGATTTCACTAGTAAAATGTTTGTAGTTTAACAAAATAGGAAAAATGTGTAAAATACCAGTTAAACAATTATCTGTATGTTTTTATCCTTTAATATGAGTACGTTTTCTTTGAAATAATGGCAAATATCTGTAAAATAAAGTTTTTTTGCTGATTTTATACAGCAAAAATGATCTAATTTTACAATGAAACATTGTAAAAGAATGAAATACATTTTTAATACATTTTAATGTTAATGGATAAATTAATTCTGTGATTTTGCTAATTATTTTCTATAATATAACTAAAAATGGGAAAACATGTAAAGCAACATTTTTAAACCCTCAGTATGCATATTTTTTCTTTTAAATAATGGAAACTATTTGAAATAATTCTGTTTTTGCTGATTTAATATAGCAACTAGTATAATTTTACAATTAAACACTGTAAAAGCATGAACTACCATTTCTAAAAAATGGAGATGTTTGATGTTATCTAAAGTTTTGACCTATTTTTTATTTGTTTGTTTGTAAATTAATACTGTCATTTCACTAATTATTAACAGCAATTTAACAAAACAGGCAGAATATGTAAAATGAGAGTCAGTTCTTTTAAAATTACCGGTAAAAAGTGTCCTTTTTGACAAAGTAGGTCATGAAGTTTGCTTGTTTGTCTGTTTTTCTTGGAGCAGCGTTCGGTCCTGTGGTTTCTGTTTCTTACTGACGCAGAGCTTATCTACGATGATCTGTCTCGACTGTTTACTGCACTGTTATCAGATTTAGGTTAATATCTGAATCTTTGCACTGACAAAAATGTACCTCTGCTTCTGTTGGGGCATTTTCTCCACAGGATGCAAACGACTATCAGGACGAGCAGGATGAAGGCAGAAACTCCCACCAGGACCCACATCCACCACTTGATCTGCGGCGTGGAGTCAGAGGGATTCTCTGTAAGAGGAAAACGCTGTCTTGAAATGTGCACACGGTTTATTAAAAGTGCAAGAAAGCCAACGTGGGAACACAGTGACCCTCAGTTAGACAGATTCATGTGAGACAAAGACGTCCCGACAGTGACCTCAGGCTACATGCTGGCTGAAAGTGAACAAGGTGTTGTTTTGTGGGGCAAATTGTTGCACTTCACACCTTGCAGAATAGACATAAACACTCTGAAAATAGCTCTGTCTCATCCTCTCACCTCTGCACATGGACAAATGACATGAATGCAGAGACATTTATCGGAAAATCTACTCAGCTCAGACTCTGCTGGGTCTGAAAAATCCATCACACACATTAAAGCACACACACCTGGTTCACTTGTCACAAATGATGCTGTACTTTCCACTATGCTCATCGCTGTCATGGAGGAAGCAAAAATGTTGAGAGAAGCATTCAGTTAGTCATTGCAAGCCAGAATATTACAAGTATTTACAAATCCAGTCACACTTTAGTACGGAAAGCTGAAGGCTCAGCTTTAGTTTTGCATGTCTAAGCAGCTTCTAAACATGTAATAAATGGTTTATAACACCATAATGTAGTCATAAACAGATGCTGCTGTATGAACAATAATACATGGCAGCATAGTCAAACACATAATGTAGAAATATGTCAAATACAGTGCATTAATAGAAAAATGATATAAACCCTTTACATATTGCACATAAATGCTCAATAGGGAGACTTATAGTGAAATGTTTTTCTATCTGCTACAAGCAATACTTACTAATAACTACTTCTTTGTTTTTGCTCCGATATTTATTTGGTCGAGGGATGTCTACACTGACTTGGCAATAGTACAATCCGCTGTGTGTTTCATTAACATCTGGTAAACTGTGCTTCTTTTTGCTGTCTTTACACTCAACCTTGGAGGGGCTTGCAGAGTTGTTAATAATCTTCTCGGCTAGAATGATTTGGCTAGAGTTGCTGCTATTTCCAAAAGGCTGAAAATGCCAGGATATCCAAGATCTGCTGTGTGTCTCCAGACAGCAGTACAGAGTTAGAGTGGAACCGGCTGGAACTTCAACTCTTTCCTCTTCATAGTTTAGAAATACAGGAGTTGGAGATGATATTGCCATGGCTGCTGCTGCCACTGTAGGTAGATAAACAAAAAAAAAAAAAGAGAGAAGTGAGCTTTCCTGTGTAGATTCTCAGTCATCCAGGTCTTAGTTTGGTGATTATGAATATTTGTCAGTAGAGAAAGACGCTTAAATGCACCATAAAACTTTGAACATACTTTTCTTTAATTTATTTTTTGACAGTTTCTTCTGCAAATTATTTAGCTTTTGCACTGTACTTTTTATATTCAAATTGCCTTTTCTGCACGATAAATATGCTTTTTAATTTTTTTCTCTCCATAACCGTTTCTCTTGTTCTTGTACATTCAAATTCATGAACAGATTACTTAAATTCAGCTGCTTGTGTTCATACTGTTCATACAGATTATATCATCCATACTATTTATACTGCAATTTTTATATTCAACGTTGCCTTTTTTGGCGCCATAAATATGCTTTTTTAAATACTGTTTTTCTCCATATAACCTTTTTTTTGCACCTGTTCTTGTATGTTCATATTTGTTACCTCAGTTTGTAGTTAGACACAGTGAAGTCAGAAGTTAATCGCACTGATGACTTGGTTTTAGCTGCATATGTTCATACAGTTTGTACCATCCATACTATTTATACTGCACTTTGTATATTCGGCATTGCCTTTTCTGCACCATAAATGTATTTTTTTAAATACTGATTTTAACATAACATTTTTCTGCATACTTATTCATTACCTCAATTTGTATTTAGAAAAACAGTGATCTAAGAATTTTATTGCACTCATAACTTGCAGTTTATATTATCCGTACTAATTGTACTACACTTTACATGTTCAGCATTGCCTTTTCTGCACCATAAATATGCTTTTTTAATACAGTTTATCTGTACATAACCTTTTTTTTGCACCTGTTCTGGTATGTTCTTATTCATTACCTCGGTTTGTAGAAACACAATGAACTTAGAATTTCCTTGCACTGACATGAATTTAGCTGCTTATGTTCATACTGTTCTTACAGTTTGTATGCTATTTATTCAGTTTATACTATTTATCCCTACCTTAGATTTAGATGATGTATTTTTTATATATATCCACATCTGTATATTCATTCATTTGTGTTAATTATAGTAAATAATGCACTATGCTGCTTCGTTTGCGCTTCTAGACACTGAGCTTGTCTTTTATTCTGTGCAATGACATTAAAGTTGAATCTAATTGAATCAAAAGTGGCGATGAAGCCTTTGAATCCTTTAGGAGGGGAAACATCTTCATAAACCAACAACAGAAGTTAAGCTGTCATCTACTGAAGCTCTAAAGCTAAACTTTTGAAGCAACACAAGCAGACAGATGTGTTTAATTCCTCAGTGGAATGGTGAAATTTCAGGTCTCACCTGTGACTACCGCCAGAGTCGCCTGCTTCAGCCACAGTTCCATCTTCTCATGTGCTCGGTGGTCGTCTTCTCAGCCTCATCCTGTTCTCTGCTGCCTGATCGCCTGCACCGCCGAGTGAGACGGACGAGAAAAGGCTGTGTGTGGGTGGCTGCTGTGGGGAGGAGGAGGGGTTTTCTGGTACTGAGCTGTGAGAATCAGGTGCTTTTAACTGAGGGGGGCTGCCTGTGTGGTGGGGGCAAAAACAACAGCTGAAGGTGGAAAATCATGTAGGCTTTTAAAAAGAAGAAGAGAGAGAGTCCTCTTCTTTCACACACCTTCAGAAAGCAGCAGTTACTTGCTAAAAATGAACATCCTGCATGTTGCTGCTGCTGCGATAAACAGCTTCAGCGAGACATTTGCTGACTTGTTGAATGCCATCAAATAGCAAACAGGACATGCAGGGATGATTCGAAGGGTTTGTGAAACCCTGTGTGGGTTTTGGTGCGAAGGGTGCTAAAACACACTTCACCCTATCCTCATCTCGTCTTACTAGAGGAGGAACACTTGGCTTCCTGTGACAAGACACAACTAAGTGCAATGGGTTGATGAACTTTCTGATTCAATCTTCAACCACAATCTTTAAGAAAACTGCGTGAGATTCAACAGAGACGGTGAAATAATAATTTTCTTGCAGCGTCTCTTCAACCAGGAGACTTCAGATACAGAAAAGCCACAAAAACGCAACAACAACTTCTGTGACGTTTTACAGAAAGATGCTTAAAATCTGACACCCACGCTGCACTGATTTACTCTGATAGCTTTTATAAACCTGCCTCTAATTTGCTTTAAATCAAAAAACACGGCAAGATAACAGGTGTCTGTGTATTGTCTGGTTATGACAGTGAACAGAGAAGAAAAAAAAGTCACCAGAAGACACGTCTGAAGGTTGCAGGGGGATGCACAACTTCTGCAACCTCAGCCTTATGATCTCCTTTTTTTTGCAGACTGAAAGTAGGTCCTGTCAGTAATACAGATAGAGATCTAATCTTTGAAGCATTTGTTTTGTAGCACAGGAATTTAAGTGGGAAATGATGTGTGTGTTTTCATTGAAACTGATAAATGTTTTTGTTTTGTTTTCTCTGTTTTACTAAATTAAAAGCAGGTCTGCAGATGTGGTGTCTTAGTGAGCGCTATGATGTTTTATGTGTAACTATTGTGGAAAAAAACTGCATCTTAAAGGCAAAATTTGATTTCAACTTCTTGTTTATTTTAATGCCTGGTCCAACTAAAGATACATTTGTTTGGACAAATATAATGATAACAAAAATAGCTCATAAGAGTTTAACTTAAGAGCTGATATCAGACATTTTCCATGGTTTTCTTGATAATAACTAAAATAACTTAACATCAATAGTTATGGCATTGTGCTGCCAAAAACTGTGCTTTTAGGATTCCATGTTTTCTTTTCTGTCTGTTTTAGTCACATGATCCACACAGGAGTTAGTACTGATTCATAACCATTGTTTCTGATGACTGCATCCATGTGTCTTGGCTGCTCTCCACCAGCTTCTGACATTGTTCTGCTGTCACAGCAGCCCATTCCTGTTGCACTAATTCTAACTAATTTGCTTTGTTTTGGGCTTGTGGTTCTCCATTTCATGTTTGATGATTTTCCACAGGTTTTCAGTTGGATTTAGATCTGGTGATTGAGCAGCCAAGGCATGGTTCCAATGTTCTGGTTCTCCATCCAGGCTTTAACTGACCTTGTCGTGTGGTAAGGAGCATTGTCTTGTTGGAAAATTCAGTCATTAGAGGCAGGAAAGCGTTTTCCAGCTGATGAAACAAGACTGTTTTCAAGCGTAGCCCCAAACATGACCTGGTTCATTGCCCTGTTCCACCCAAACTGAAACTACCCCAGATGGTCACTGATCCACCCCCATGTTTTACTGTAGGGGCAGACAGTCTGGTTTGTAGCTTCTCCAGGCTTCCTGCTAACCAGTAAATTGGCTGGAGTGGACATCAACTGAAAACTGGATCCATCACTGAAGAAAACCTCAACAGTCCAATCCTTGTGATCCCAGCAAAGAGTAACCAGCTTTCCTCTGCCTTTCTTTGATGAAGGGCTTATTCTTAGTTTAGTGTTTTCCTTTTATGCTGCTGTATCCTTCAACAATATTACATTTCAGCAGGAAACACTGTACTTTCAGTTTTAGTTACTTTTAAGATGCAGATTTGACACAACAGATAATGTATTAAACTTTTAAAATACAACACATAGTTAAACATTAAACCAGTGGGTTCCAACTTTTATGGTTCTTACAAAAAGCAGAAAGCACTTATTGGTAAATGTATTAGCTGTTTAAAAACATCATTGCTTGATGAATAAATGATAACATGTCTGTTTTAAATAAGTCGAGGGGGGGAGCATTTTCAGCAAGATGTCAAAAATGTAGTCTAATCTCACAATCAAATGTCGTAAAAGAAGGAAATACTAAAAACTGTTAAAAAAAATTTATAGTGCAGACCAGTTTGTTTCCTATTTTGGCCTTTGCCCACCATGAAGATGAATTCAACTTTTTATTTCAGTAAAAATGCCGTTAATAAGGTTGATGTTGACCTTTTACAAGAGGTCATAGGTCTTAAGGGCAGGGAGCAGCAAGTGTAATTCTTAAATATTACTATATTTTACAAATTTATCATAATTTCTCATTGCAAACTCTAAATCTAAAAAAGAAATATATTTGTAAGATAGTGGAGGAAAAAGTATAGTATTGCTCTCTGAAATGTAGGTGAATTGAAGTAAAAGAACCTTAAAATGTGCACAAAAATTGAATAAACGTCTAGTCAGATAAAATCAAAGTGCTTTTTAGTATAATGTAAAGTTGGCATTACATATTTAACTGACAGGTTTACATATTAAGTTGTGAGATACAGTATTATTAGTTATATAGATCCACTTGACCAGTTTCGACCTTACAAAAATATGCATGAAAACCTAACAAATCCACCAAATAGAGGCCAAACATTTGGAAGCAAGTTTCTGTTCACGTCTTACTTAAAAAAGTCAAAATAATAAAAACCAGTATGAATTCTATGGATTTTGGGATGTATTTACTGCACGATCAGACTTTGCTTTCATTGCTATGCACCATTTTCCTCAATTTACCTTCATGTATACATTGAAGTTACCAGACAATTGCTGAATAAACATAAACAAAAGAAAAGAATGGTTTAGTTTTAGAGTTGAGAAGATTTGCAAGAGTCACAACTTCAGTGCAAACGTTAAAAAAAAAACACAGTTTGCATTACTCACTTTAGCTCTTTGGCTTTTGAGAGTTTGCATACAAAACTCCCTATAAATGTCAACTGTGTCCATATCTCTATAACTACCACAAAAATGTCTAGAAAGAAACAGCTGAATAAAGAAACAAGAGTAAAGATATAAATACTCGATAATTATAGTGAAAATGTATTCTGATGAGTGACTCGTTATATAATAATTATGTTTATTTTGTTGCAAAGTATATCAATGAAACTATGATCTTTTTAAAAAACATATTTTTATGTGTATAATCTTTAAGTTAAATTAGATTCGTTGTTTTTGTGGAGTTTTCTTATACATTTCTGGAATTTACAGGTAGTATTTATTGAACTACTTGCATACCACAAGGAAATTTGATGCATTCAGGACATAATTCGTCAATAAATTGCTACAAAGTAAAGATATAACTTTCTTTTTCGCCAAAATGTCTCCTAAAATATAAATACGTCTTTCGGTGGGACACAAATGTCAACATTAACCGTAGTTGTACGCTTGTCGTCTTTTCTCCGACTGTAACTGAAGGCAGCATCATTCACGAAACCCCACTACCCAGAATCCTCCTCTGGGCGCATGCGCTGTCCGCACTACGGCCCAAAGGCGTTGGTGGTTGGTGTCCGTCCGAAGATGCGTCGCTCTCCGGCAGCATCAGTACCAGCTCCGCCGCGCTATTAAACCAAAAAAAGAGAAAGAAACCGGGAGACGGAGGAGAAATACCAGCGGTGTTTGCGGCTGTAGCGGCGCCGGAGCTCCGGGGAGGCAACATGGGGGACCAGAAGGTGAGCCGGGGCCGGAGGAACAGGTGTCTGTGATGGGGGGAAGCCGTTTCAGGGCGTAGCGTACAAAGGAAGGAGAAGGGAGGGAGAAGCGGCCGAATTCGGGAGTTTACGGATACGGGACGTGTTTCACAGCCGTGTTTTTGGTTGTAAACGGCTGAATTTAATATTTATCGACGGGTTTTTCTCACCGAAGGCGGCGGTTTAACGGTCCCAGGCTGGGGGGGCCTCGATGCAGCTCCTCTCGCATCAACAAACATTAGTGGTTCAGTATGAATGGGGCTTTTTCCACTGTGGGCTGGACAGCAGAGGAGTGGACTCATATCATTAGTGTCGTGATTCGTGTTGTGTTGTGTGTCCAGTCGTTTGAAGACGCCTGTTTAGTGATTCTACATCCGCATTATTACATTATTGATGCGCATCCTCCTGTCCCTGAAGTGTCCTCCCTCCCTCCCTGCACCGTCCGAGGATCAGATGCTTCAAACGGGGAACACAAAGCTTTCTGCGTCCTCTCCAGCCAAGGATCACTTCACTGAGCTGCTGTAGTGTCTGCTTTAAAGTACAAACCTGCAGCTTTCATCCATGGAGACTTTTGTCATGCACATTATTTGCTTTGTCAGTCTGAAAGGAGAAGATTCTGTCTGATTTTTTTTTTTTGTGTGTGTGTGTGTGTGTGTGTGTGTGTGTGTGTGTGTGTGTGTGTGTGTGTGTGTCTCTTTTCTGCAGGAGTCTCTGCGTAAGATCACCCACACGCTGGCCATGAAGAATGAGGAGATTTCTAACTTCGTCTGCACCCTCAAACAGAACCTCGACAACTTGGAGGTACAGAAATACACACTTGAATTTAATGCAGGTTCACAGTGTGTGGTGGTTTTCCTCAGTCAGCACCAGCAAGAAATTTGCAGAATCAGACATGTTTTCATGCACCATTTCTTGCCTTTTCTGCAAAACTTAATGTATTATGGTATTATACTGCTTTCATATGTTCATCCTTTTCCAACACACATACAAGCTGGATTTACTCTTCTGTCCTCCTTTGTCTCTCTTGTTTGGGGAAGTCTTGTGTTTTTGTAAGGAAGGACATATGACAATGCCTTCGTCCAGCTAGTCTGGCTGAAAAGTCTCCCTCGTTTTTGCGTTTTGACAACAGGCCAACTCCAATCGAGTGCAGGAGGACCTGGAGTCCGAGTTCACCTCCCTCCACTCCGTTCTGGATGAGATGAAGGAAATCATGGTGACACGCATCAAACAGGAGAGAGCCAGTCGCACATATGAGCTGCAGGTAGCTGCTGTTTAATTCTGTGAGAGTTTTCATGCATATTTATGATTTCAGGAGCAGATTTTAAATCTCAGTGTATTCAGGTGGTGTGATATATGTCAGTTAGCCAAGCATGTGTGGAGAAAGTATTCTTTCACCAGTTCATATCGGGACGTTATCTCCATGTTTGTGTTTAAAGTTGTTGATTAAACCCTTTAAAACGAATCTTTTTGTACTAAAGTTAAATATTTGAAAGTATTTTCAATGAAAATGATCCCCTCGTGCCTTTAAAAGCGTAGATGTAACTCTATACTGCTGCTCTCTTGAGACATGCAGATCGATGAAGCCCTCGCTTCTTTTTACACTCACACTGGAGTAATTCAGTCATGCATGTTTAAACCAGAAACTGATTCTGAAGATGAATATTGACTCAGAAAGCCCCACCCTGCAACCCAAGGAAGGGTCGGTTTATTAGATTTGTTACGTATGAAACCCTGGAAGTCTGAATCTGTGTTGTTGAGACTCTTGTTGATAAACTGCAGGTTTACGGTGGAAATGCTCAGATGTGGTGCTAGCTACAAAAGTCACTCATGATATGTCTTCAAGTATATTAAAAAAAAACACAATTTGAACATGTTAAGAAGGTACAAAATTAGATTTTTCTTCCAACTACAGCCACCTGACCATTAAGCGTTTGACTAAAAATTAAACTTTTCTGACTACAAACCAGGTTCAATCAGGAAAATATGTGTGTATGCCCGTATATTTTACTGCTGACATCCATCCACTTATTAGCAATATGCGCTTTATCCTATAGAAGACAGTGGAGTCTGCAGCCTTTCCTAGCTAACACTGGGAGAGAGGCAGAGCACATACACCATTTCATTGCAAGGTGAACATGAGCTGTATTCCAAAATCCAAGCTATGCCGTATGCCAGAAAAAGATTTTGTATGTCCCAATACATAGTATGTCAGATGTACCAGGCCAAAAATACCCAGATGTCTTACCACATCCGGTCAGATTTTCCAAGCATGCTTTTCAGGTCATTGTGACTTTGTGCTCGAATACAAACAAGCTTGATCCACTGACAGTCAAAGCTTAAGGTGCAATATTATGATGAAGTAGTACTTCCCAGTTGTGTGCATACTGCATGAAACAGTACGTACTTTGTGAGCAGCACGTGTTTAAAGTAAAAAGAAAAAGTATGGCATGTAGCCAAAGAGACAGAAGACCACGCTCCCTCACACCCGCACCTTTAGCCAATTTAGAATCACCAATAAAGGCATTAATTAATGCATATCTGTGAGAGGAGGCTAACGCTCTGAGAGAGAACCTAATGAAAGGCTCTGCAGATTTGAACCCAGAACCTTCTTACAGAGAGGCAACACTGTTCCCACTATGCCGCCCTTATTTTTAACAAGTTATTGTAATTTATTAGAATATTTGAATGTGCAAACAGCCCTGCAGTGGACTGTCCAGAATACAGCCCGCATCTCGCCAAGTGTTGGCTGGGATAGACTCCAGTTGCTCCCTGACCCCCTGCAGTAGAAGCCCAATAGAGCTGGATTGGATGGAATATGCAGACTGTACTTTGTGGTGTTAAAAAAGCTGAATAAATGGAGAAAACTAAAGTTATCTACTAGGTATATAATAGTATGTCATAGAAACAGATCTGCAGTCAACCAAAAGAGGAAGCAGATTACAAAAGTTATAGAAAGACCATAGAACTAATACTTGCTGGTGATGCCATCTTTAATATCATCTAATGATAGTTTGGGAACTCACTTTTATTATTATATGTGCCCTGAAACAAACCAAATTTTGCTTATGTGAATTCTGAACGGCTGATATCAAGTCTGCATTTTAACCTCTTTACTGTTCTGTTATTGCGACTTGGCTGCATTACATAAGCTGATATTTATATTAATTCATCTCAGATTGAAATGCCATTAAATAACTGAACACTTGAAGGTCTCTGCAGCCTCAGGACCGAACTGTGACTCTCAACTGATGCATCCGTCTCCACGGCGTCTGCAGAAAACACAACAGCCCCTTTATACTAAAGTCAAACCTGTGAGAGTTTGTGAATACACTCAGTTTGACTGTGAGCTGGTGTTTTTCACAGAGTCAGCTGAGCGCCTGCTCTAAAGCCCTGGAGAGCTCAGAGGAGCTGCTGGAACTGGCCAATCAGACGCTGTGCTCCTCGGAGACGGACGGGTTCACTCAGGTAACCGATCTGCTGCAGTGCTGCTGCAACACTCGCTGAATGTTTTAATAACTGATTTACTGTGTGCTTCTTGCAGTGTCATACTACCAGTTACTTTAACACAGCACAACTTTTTGTGTTAAATGACGACATGATGGCCTCCAACTCAGTTTTCTCTTTGCTCCCGTATCTCTCTCCTCTCTTTTTTTCCTCCCTTCCTCTCTGCTTCTCCTCTCCAGGCGGCCAAAGACATTAAGGATAGGTATAGTACTCAGCCATCCACTGCTTCCCTCCTGTCGTAGCCTCCTGTAACCAGCGAGCCATCTCATAATGTAGCGTGCATGCATTCAAACGTGTAGCCAGCCACCGCACCCATCTCATAGAGAACAAGCACTGTGGAAAACTTTCCACTCGAGAGCCTTTTGTCTCTGTGTTTCCCGCTGTCCTCTCGAGTTCGTACCATCCTGTGTCAGCCCCTCCCCGGATGAATGCTGCTCCCTCTTTAGCTTCTTTGTAAATGTCGATGAAGGTGATGAGTTCAGTGGTAGAAATCTAGTTAGAGACCTTTTATTCTTAGTGAGCAGTGCTAGAATCACCTGTTTTTTCCTTTGTTTGTTTCCTCCCTCCTTTGGTTCACTTGAATAATAGACATCGCTTGTTTCCACCCCATGTGTTTGTGTGTTTGTGTGCGTCCCTTTGTCCGCAGCGTGACAATGGCTCCAGCCTTTCGCCTCTCCCTGAAGGCTAAAGCCAGTGACAACATGAGTCACTTGATGGTGGATTTCAGCCAGGAGAGGGAGATGCTGCAGGCTCTCAAGTTTCTTCCAGGTCTGCACCACTTTTATTACAAAGAAATGCAGATAGAAACAAAAGAGTTTCACCAGCACCGTACCCGTAGATGCTGCTTTGTACTTTACAGCGTTTCAAAGGGATGTTTTTGCTCCACTGCCTGCATTTACCAGCTGAGGTTATTAGTTATTTGATTAATTAAAGCTGCAGTAGGCAGGCACAAATCTGGAACTAAGAGCATAATTTGATTATACAGCCTCCTCCTGCTGTTCTCCCCTCTCTGTCTTAAGCCGTCCTACCAGATGAAGCGTGGCTACATACACGTGCTTCATACGATATGATATATCTAGACTGCCAACACAACCAAACCATCCACTAAAATGGCACAGAAGCTAAGCAGTGAACATGCTAGATGAGATCAACTTTATTGATCCCTCAACTTGTATGATACAGCAGCTAGATACAAATGAGTCATTGAAGGAGCAAGACAAGAAATACATTAAATACATTGCATTAAAGCTAAAAAATACAAATATATTAAAGACCGTGCACACCTTTCACATGTACAGATGCACCGATCAGGCATAACATTATGAGTCTTGGTCCCCCTTATGCTGCTAAAGCTCTTCTGACCCAGAGGGGCATGGACACAGGACCTCTGGGATGTCCTGTGGCAGTGAATTCTGTGGGTCCTGTGGGTTGCAGGGTGGGACCTACCTAGATCATCCCACAGATGCTCAGTAAGATTTGGATCCTGGGTGAACACCTTTGCTCTGTCGTGTTCCCTGGACCACTCCTGAGCAGTTTTTGCAGTATGTCGGGGTGCATTGTCCTGCTGAGGGTGGAAACTGGCATCAAGGACTGGGAGGATGTGGGGGTTGCTTGACCTGCAATGTTTAGGTGGGTGGTACATGTCAAACATCCACATGAATATCAGGACTCAAGATTTACCAGCAGAACGTTGCATTATAACAAGATGATCGATGTGATTCACTTCACCTGTCAGTGGTCAGAATGTTGTGGCTGATCGGTGGAAATCATGATGAGGATGGATAGACGCATGCTGTGTTTAAAATATCGTCGCTACTTTACCTTTCCATCCATCAGTTCTTTCCAGCTGGGTACTGAAGGCATAATACTGATATCCTTAAATCGAAACTGGGACTTGCTGATTTACCACTGTGTGACTCTGGAGTTTTAACATGTCTGGACTAAAACTAATCGATGGTGATTGCTGTTGAACAGCATTGAAAATATTCTAAATAGTGTATACTTAAACTCTTCCATATATTTTTTAGACTTTTTTATAGATGGTTGAATTACATTCTGTAGTTCATTTTGTGCAAATACTTCTGTCTGCTTCTTCTTCTGATGGTGCACCAACTCCCATGTACTGTAGGTAATACTCTAAGGACCTCATAAAACCACTCTTTAAGAGATTCAAACGATAAAAGTTCAATAAACTTAAACTCTCTTTTCAGTAAGTCTGTCTTCCCATTTTTTGGATTTTGGAATAGCAGCTTTTCCAGCAGGATTTTTCTGCCTCTAAATCAAGCTTTTCACCATCTGAAAGAACAGGAACAATCCTCCACATTCTTAGAACAGCCAATATTAACGCCCTCTCTAGAAGTTTCATGGACTTTCTAGTTTCTAAAGCCAAGAGGACACATAGAAGTCTAGTTGCCTTTTAGACCACGTGCATTAAAAATATGTTTAAATGTTTTTTAAGACTTTTTGTCCAATGACACCCAAAAAACGACTGCCTACCACAGCTTTAAGACCTTAGGATCTGATCAGTTCACATTAGCTTGTAAGAACTAATCCTTTATTACATCTAAAAATCTACAGGTGCGTCCTGTTTTTATTACACTTTAATTTGTTTTCGTTATTTTTCATAAATTAAGTTGTGTTTTTTTTTTTGTATTTCTGCTGCACGTTATATTGATCTCACTTGCAAACTTCATACTTTTCACTTGTTTTAATTAAATTGTTCCTAAAATAGTTTTAATACAATTAGGAATTTCTGCAATTTTACAGATTAAACTACCCAACACAGTCTAACATTTTGCAAAGATAAAATGCTATAATGTTCATTAGCACATTGGTGTTAAATATCCAGTCATATAATCTAAATAAAACATTTAGAAATGGGCTTCTCTACTGTACTTATAACTTGTCTATGCTGTGATCCTGCAAGAAATGCTGTGTAATTTAGTCAAATCAGCAGTAGTCACACATTTGTAACAATGCCATCTCTGTCAGATCATCTAATCAGAGCAACAGCAAAGGCTCTTTGTCAAACAGGCTGTGTGTTGGACTTCCTGCGATACGTTCCACTCGCCAGCATTTCTTATATTAATGAGTCAGATGACTACGTGTGATGTGAGAGGTCGAACACGGGAGATGAAACCACAGAGAATGATCACTCCACAGCTATACTGGATATCTCAACCTCCTTATTCTGCTGGTGTGGTTTTGCTGCCTCTTTATTTAGAGTAGGACTCAGTTTCAATGAAAGCTGCTGTTTTCAGGTGAAAAGCTCAGATAAAACCACAACATTGTGCCTGTTTAACACCAAACAGCAAAGGGGGCAAAGTTAGCGGCTTGGGGGGTAATTTAGCAGTTGAAGAGCAAGATGCTTTTCTCAGGTGCTGGTGAAGACGAAAACTAGGCTAAAAGAAGGGTAAAAATGATCCAAATATACGCTAATGCCTTTTTGTTTCTCAGTTGTTTCTTACACTTTAAACATAAGTTTATACTCGATTCTCGGCTTGTTTTAGACTAATTCTGCCCCCAAGTGGTGGAAATTAGTGAATGCAGCTTTAAAATTAAACCTGCATGACAGCTTTTGTTACCTTTCATTATGAAATTACAGTTTTAAATCCTGCTTTTGTGTCTTAATTGGCCATTTCAGTACATGTTGCTGTTTAAAAATAAGACAGAAGAAGTCAGGAAGGTGATGATGGATATGATTTTTAACAAACTGTCTCTCCTCTCCAGTTCCTGCCACTCCAGAGATCCAGGTGTCGGAGTCCCAGGTGTGCGACAACACAGTGACTGTAGCTTGGACTTTGCCGGAGCCTGACAGCAAAATAGATCATTACATACTGGAACATCGACGCACAAATCATGAGGGTCCGCCGCGGATCAGAGAGGATTATCCCTGGATGGTGGTGGAGGGGATAAAGGAGATGGAGCACACACTGACAGGTAGGAGGAGGAGAAACTTGTGTTTAACTCTTACGGAATGGACTCAGTAACAGTAGTTTTTACTCTCAGGTCTGCGTTTTGACACTCGGTACATGACGTTCAGAGTGAAAGCGTGCAACAAGGCGGTGGCTGGGGAGTTCTCTGAGCCGGTTACACTAGAAACTCACGGTAAGATCACTGTGTGTAAAAAGCTGCGTTGTTTATGATATTTTGCTGTGACTGATGGTGTTTAAAATGTAATTTGTCCTGAATTGTGCACCTAAATATAGTAGCTTTCAGTGCGCTAAATAAAAAGCCTCACCTGTTTCCCTTTTCCAGCCTTCACCTTCAAACTGGACTCGAGTTCGTCCCACCAGAACCTGAAGGTGGAGGACTTGAGTGTGGAGTGGGACAGCAGTGGAGGGAAGATCCAGGACATCCGCAAAGAGAAGAATCGAACCAACTCGCCGATGCACTCCCCAGCCAGGTTTGTATGAGTGTAAACAGCTGTTGTCCTGTATTTAATATAATAATGAATAAACCCCACAAATATGAATCTTTGAGGGTCTCTCCTGTGTGTCTTGTGCATAACCAGGTCAGCCCTGATGTCTCCTAAGAGAGCACCGACAGCCCGACCCGGCAGAGATCGGTTTACAGCTGAGTCCTACACGGTGCTGGGTAAGAACACACACTGTTAGCAAAATACAGGAAATGTTTGTCTACATATCCAGAGCAGATTGAAGCTGTAGTTGTAGATTGTGAGTGGCTGAAGTTCAGTAGAAAAGATGCAAAATTCATCTAGCTTTTCTGAATTTGTAGGCTAGCTTAGCCTGTTTTTTTTTTTTTTTTTTAGGTAAGTTAGAATTAATGGGCAGATCTTCTAAATGAAATCTCCTACATTTGAATAAATAAACCCCTTTCGCTGTTAAATCTAATGACATCTGGACGTGCTGGCTTCATGTCTAGCTGAGCATCTTGGTCACTTCTCCTCAAAAGCCTCGACATCAATGTAATGAGTTGGACTTTGTGATATATCAGTGTCACTATAAACATGGAACAAGTCTGAACTGCATCCAGTCCAAGTAGCAGACAGGAACGTAAAAGCATCAGTGTTTCAAGTTGTGTGAAGTGATTTAGAGAAGACTTTTTTTTCACATTTCAGCTCCAATATTGCTCCAAAAACATCAGAGAGCACAAAGAACACAACTTGTGTGTCAGAATCATAAATCACCTTTCATATTTAAGGATTCAAAGGCTTTATTGTTACATGCAGCAATAATAAGTTATCAGTGCAATGAACCTCTTAGTTCTCTGTGTCTATGTGGGACTGTGGTTAATCTATTTACAGAATACAGTCATTCAGCCATGCTCATCACTTGCATCTACTCATACATACTGAAGTAACAAAAAACATAATATGAATATACAAGAACAGTGCAAAAAGCTTTATTCGCAAAAAATAACAAATACAGGGTGTGCAATATTATTGGTGTAGAAAGTTCAAATCTGCCAATGTGAATTGTGGTAGGTATAAATATACTAAATACGGTGAAAAAAAGAGGGATGTACTTATGGTATGTCAGTGATTTTTAGAGCAAAAGTATACAGTGATGAACTTCGTAAACAATGAAAGTACAAAAACGACTAGAAAAGCACTCAGAGAGCGCAGCACTCCACGAAGGCTTCTCAGTAGCCTTTTTTCTTATTAGTGCATTATTATGGATTATGTCTTTGAATTTGCTATCAGATCTCACTTTTATGACATAAATAACATGTATACTGTGTGTCTTTTTGTCACAGTTGTGGGTTTGTCTGAATAAAAGTGACCTATGTGTGAATAACAATAGCATTACTTTAACAGAATAATGAAGGCATTAATGTGACATACCCCATGTCTGAAAAGGGCTCTGGGGAGATATACCTGTTTCCATTGATGATTTTTATCCACATTTAAACCGAATCTAGCCAAACTGTGCTCTAAACGCTGCATATTTCTGCATTAATAGCATTTTTAGCTAATTTAACAACCATGTTTGAAACCCTGTTTTTCACTGGATGGTTCATCTGTGAAACTCCCAACACTTACTTACACAGAACTGATGTTTCAAGTCAGATTGTCTCCTACAGAAATGCACTGAGCTGCTGACACTGTAACAACTGTCATCCCTGCTTATATCTCATAACAGCTGACACTATGATCGACGCTGGCCAGCAGTACTGGGAGGTGAAGTTTGACAAAGAGAGCAAAGCCTTCGCTGTGGGCGTCGCTCTGCGGAGCCTCGGCAAGTTCGACCAGCTGGGGAAAAGCGGCGCTTCCTGGTGCATCCATCTGAACAACTGGCTGCAGCAGAGTCTCACGGCCAAACACAACAACAAGGCTCGAACACTCGACTGTCCCATCCCAAACAGCATAGGAGTATATGTGAACTACGATGACGGTGACGTAGAAATAGATTCTTTAATCAACAAAAAATGTGTGTGTTTTTTTTTAAACTTTATTATACCAGGTGAGTCTTTTTGTGATCAGAAACATCTTTTGAGTGGAAGCACAAAATGTTGCAAATATCCGATCAAACATTGTATAAGGAATATTATTGGGTTTTTTTCACTTGTTACTGACTTTATAAATACTAAATCATTAATTAATGGAAAGGAAAAAAAATTATGTAGCAAAACATGGTACAGAATGATGTAGTTTCTACTTAGTTAACTCCATTAATTTCGAACAGAAATCGTGCAAATAGATAAAACATACTAACACCATAAAAAGGAATATCAGTGGGTTTTGCAATGTTGATTGATAAACAAAAGAAGCTATTTGAAGGCATCACTTAGTACATTTGTAAAGGCCATTTTTCACATTATTGTGACATTTTTTACAACAAAACCATCCACTGATATAATGAAAAAGCACTTTTTGAAATAGCAAAACATGGCTCATCAAGAGGTAGTCACTACTTAATTACCTCCATTCACTCAGAACAGACATCAAGCACAAAACTTGTAACAATGTGTGTAATGTGGGGAAATAATGCAGGTCTAATAATGGCATGTTTGGAGTTATTATTCTTGTGTTCTGCAACTTGGTGTTCAGTATATTGTCTGACTAGAAAAGCTAATGACAGCTAACCATTCCTGTTGGCTGCTGACTGAGAGAAAATGTAGCACACCATGTGGAAAATGCATAGACTGATGGGTTGGCCTTCTAAACAAATATAATAAACTGTGGAATTTGTTCTCTCCAGGCACACTCTCTTTTTACAACGCCAAAACTAAGCAGCTGATGCACACCTTCAAGACAAAGTTCCAGCAGCCAGTTATTCCAGCTTTCATGGTGAGAAACGCTTCTGTTGAAGCATCTGCTGTCTGCTTCCATTACGTCTTTGTTTTTAAAACTGACTCCTGATGCCCCCTGCAGGTGTGGAATGGAAGTTTCTCTGTGGTTACGGGCCTGCAGGTTCCCAGCGTGGTGCAAAGCGGCCAGAGGAAGAACAGCGGCACCAGCAGCTCCAACGCCAGCCTCACCTAAACCCACCCACCCATCCATCCATCCATCCATCCATCCAGCCGGCTGGACCTCCCAGCTCCGCCCGGCTTCAGTCACGGCTGCACATCAGCTCTTTTGGCCGGACTGCGGTCAAAGGAAGAGTTACATCACTGGAGTACGATGGTTTGGCCTGTTCCACATGCAGTGTCGGTATTGTAGGAAATGATTTTGGGGAACAACTGAGTCATCTGCTCCCTCAGTGACTGAATTCTTCTGACTCTGGCTGTTGTGATTGCTTGGGACACTTTAGGTGTAGTCTTACTAGTTCTCCTCTATCTGCACATTCATTTCCCACTGTCCCACTGCTGCTAGAGCAATGATTTAGCGCTGGCCGCTGCTCTTCCTTCCTTTCCATCACCAGGACTGTCGGTCGTACTTTCATGCAGCCGGCTGCAGGTTCAGGGTTCATCTCTGTCCTGTCTGCTCTCTCCCTGTGCCTTCCTTCTCATTTCCAAACTGACCGGCCAAATCGGGCGATCTGTAACACATTGCCAGTATTTCACTGCAAGAAGCGATTTAAAACCATGTATTGTGTCAGTATAACTTGGTTGTAACGTGACTTTGTGGTTATCACCAACTGAATTTGCCAACTGATATAACTAATAACACCCTGCTCATAGACGAAGCTACTGAATAGAATGTAGTTCATTACTAAATCAGGATTTACTCTACTTTGCCAGCAACTAATGGCTCATAAGAAAAACATACTAGATGATGTTCGATTTGATTTCACTCCAAGGCATGCAGATTTAAACAGTGTTCACTGCATTTCACTTTGTAGTCGGGACCCACACTTTATGTGCAAGAAACTGGGTCGTTTAGCCTCCAGCTGAGGTTTAGTTTTAAATTAGAGCCAGTATTGACGGTGGTGGTGAGTCTGACCAACAGACTCTGCACAGAAAAGTTAGAGGGAGTTTTTCTCATTTTAACTCCTTGTAGTGAAGTTCTAAAGCGTTCAGATGTGGCTTCCAGGTCTTGGAAATGACTGTACTGTATTCTCTGTTTACCTGACTGCACCCTAATGCTTGTGTGTGTCTATATCTAATAACTCTGTTTTATTTGCAGCACCCAGATCCAATAATGAGTAGTGGGCTGCTTGTAGTCCAAATATAACAAATAGCTAGCCAGTAGCTCCAGCTAACAAATATTATGAGAGTTAGCAGGTTTGAGGTTCCACCCGAGTGAGAAAGAAAGTGATAAACTCCGGAAAGTTATATTTTAAAGTCCTTAATTGTGCACCGCCCGACCTCTTTGCCATGTTCCTCCCTCTGTATGAGTCTCCCGAATAACTGTAGCCTGCAATGCTTTAAAGAGGATTACGTTCACTTTATTTCACATGCTGACAAAAACGTCACAGTTTTATTGTAAATAATTTAATTTTTTCCACTATAATGTATCAGTCATTGAGGTAATAAAGGAGTGAGAGCAATTTCTTCTCGCACGTCTATTTCAACAAAGGGGTAAAACGGAGTTAGAGAAGAAGCTCAGTTGTATAAAAACGGTGTAAAACAGAAAATAGACAAAGTACGGAACTTCATTTACGGTTTTCATGGCACGTAATATGCAGCAGATTCACTGAAAAACTACATACAATACATTCACGTACAAGAGGTAAAATAGTTCAACTGCAATTTCTGTTTTTTCTTTCATCAAGGATTTGAATCACTGTACAGAGAGGAAGTAACAGTTTGTGTTCTCTCTCTACATATATATATATTTATATATGTACAGTGTATATGAACATCACGTCTGTAAGGCAGAACAGATTTAGCCTTCTAATATAAACTTTAACATAAAAAAGAAAGAGATAAAAACACTGATACTGAATCTGATAAAGAACCAGTCGGTGGCAAATGTGGAAAATGTACAAGAGAAACACGGTGCAGATAATGTGACATTAACATCCTCCTTTACAGTCAATCACTCTGCTAATGAGCGTCCAAGAAGAGGGTGAATCGATGTGGCGTTAATCTTCAGAGAGGCTTCGCTGCTGACAGCAAAGCGATGAGGAGCAGCGGAGCCTCGAGGCGAAGGAGGAAGACGTTATTAGAGTGGAAACAAACTGGTCTCTGCTCCTTCCTGCATCTTCCAGCGATAAACTGGGAGGCGGCTCTGCTCTGCTGTGGCACTTTTTCACAGAAGGCTTTGAGAGGATCCAACCAGAAGATGTCACTGCTGAAACTTCGCCCTTTGTTCGAACTTTAGCTTCAGCTCTGATATTGTTGCAAGAGGCACTGTGGCAAATAGAACAATTATAGTTTAATATTGTGGCAAGAAAGCAAAATGCAAATACATCTGGAAGTATTTAAAAGTAGGACTTACTCTGGTTGCAAGGGTCTGTGTCTGATCTCATCCTGGGATCTCTGTTTGTGGACGAGGCAGTGGAGGAAGGTGTTGCAGCGGTGATTGATCTACGAGGAGCAGGGATTGGAGGCATCAGCGGCTTCTTCTGGGGTTTGTTCTCTGCTGTTAAAGAACACACGGATGTAAGCAGCGATTTGAAGCGTGCAGCTGGTGAAAGGAGTATCCTCTGTAGAGCAGCTCACATGGAAAGATAAGATGAAACTTACGTGGCAGCGGAGCAGGCGAGGAATCCTCCACCTCCTCTTCCTCTTCTTCAACTGTTTGAACACAGACATTAGTGAGCAACAGCCGTGGAAAAAATGAAGTCGCACCTGTTTGTGTTTGCAAATGCCTCAGATGATTGATGGATTACTGATTGATGGGACAGGTGGCAGGAGAGTTATACTCACACTCGCCATTCAGATAGAAATTCTCCTCTGTGACTGGTTCTGACTCTGGTTCTGGGTCTGGATCTGGCTCCGGCTCATGATATGGTATTTTTAGACCAACTGAGAAACAAAGCATGTAATTATGGTTATCACAGTGCTGATAAAAGATGGCAAACAACCACAACTATGCCTCATGAAACCAGTTAACCCTCAGCAGACGACTCACAAGACAGCAGTAACACATGCTGGTTGTATGGAGGGAAAACCAGCACGTAGAGATTAAGACGTAGATTGTTTGCCATGGAATTTTGTGGAGATATTCACCTCTAATGCAGGGTTAATCAGAATAAATTTGCCGTTGACTGAAACTGATGTGTAGAGCTTATCAGCGAATGTTATCGAACACAACAGAAGCTGTGTCTGCTTAATGGTAACAGGCTTAACATTAGCTGTTGACTTTAGCATTTAGTTTCAAAGTCCAAAGTTAAACTAAACCTGTGGACAAACTAAAACAAGCAAACCATGACTGATTGTGTGGGTGTGGAGAGCTCACAATGCAACCATTCCGCCACAGTAAAACCTCAGTGATACCACTTTGTTTTAAAACTCTTTTATAGACCTTTAAAAATAATTTTTTTTTTTTTTTTTAAAAGTTCCACTTTTTATTTTAGCAAAATTAAAAGTAATTGCTCCAGACTGCTGGCAGCTGATTTACATCTACTATCCTTTTGCAAATAGAAAAAAAATACCTTTAACACTATTTTAAAAAAACGAAAACAACATAAAAGTTTGTCAGAGTGAGATAATAAATAGAATGTTGATTATTGGTGGTAACATATTTGTGCTGTTTTTAACGCCATAAAGCTTCCTGAATCTCTAATATTTAACTAACTAAAAAACTAAAACACGTCAGTAGGATTTTCAGCATTATTAAGTTTACTTTGATCAATTTTAAGAATCCATAATTTGCCGCAAAGTCTCAGGTTATGTTTTTTTTCCCTTATCTGGCTTTCTTACCGCTTAACAATAAAAGGAAAGCCATATTTTAAGTTTATTTTATCACTGAAATAACAGAACTTCAGAGGACTTCATGTATGAGAGTAAAATAGAAAATTATCAAATACTGAGGAATGATGATGATCCATCTTCTTTTTATCTTGTAATTTAGGAATTTGTTTATAGAGTGAGTAAAACGTGCTTAAATGCAGCTGTAACCAGGTTAACATGCAGTAAGAAAGATTGGGAAAAGCGTCAATTTGCAGCAGATGAGGTCCTAATTTATCCGATTATCTGTTAAAAAAGTTAAAAAAATAAACTGAAATCCAGATGTATAGCATATTTCCAAGTATCCACAGATGGCGTAGGGCTGCACGTGCTATAGATATTTTACTACTTTCATTTTTACAACCTCCACGAACACTTTTCACACTTGTCAGCACGTTAACTGATCGTATCTTAACAACTTGCTGACGACTCTGTACACTGTTTTTGAGCCATGTTGCATTTACACAACCTACAGTTCAGCTGAGAACTCAGAATTTTTGTCAAACGGCTGGTAGTCAAAGCTGAGGTAGTCGGGACTTCCTGATGATCCTAAATTATTTAAATTGAGCTTAAAATTGCTCAGGATCCTATTAACTTGTGTTTTGAAAGGTAGATTTATGTCAGCGATAATAGCTTCGACGTGTGTCAGTGACTTCATCAACCACTTTGAATGTGTTGCTTTTTGAGGACATAGTAGCCACTTTAGCATTTGTTGACAACATGCTATTTAAAAAAAAAAAAAAAAAAAAAAAACAGGAGTATTTTCTGACGCTACTGTGACTTGGAAAAAGTCCAACATTAATTCATGCAATGAAAGAGGAAGAATTTCTAACTCATGACTTCAGAGTGCAAATGAAGCAGGCCAGCAACATGTTTGAATAACTAGGTGTGTGTGTTTGTGTTACCTGGTTTTGGAAGAATAGTTGGTGGGACGACAACCCTCTTTTCTCCATTTTCGTTATCAGCCTGAATAAAAGCTGTGAAAAAGCCCAAAAAACTTACATCAGTCATGCTTATCGGATCTTGGAAAATAACGTCAAGAGAAAATCTTGATTTTTTACGTACAGATGTTCTTCTCGTACGCTTCCTCAATGATGAGGGGAATCAAAACTCTGTCGGTTTTCTCCACTAAATAGTTGATCACCTCATACAGGGTGTCGCAGTGGACCTGCACAGAGAACAATGAGCTTTTATCAATTAAAGAACATTGAGCTGTAACTAGGAAATAAAACAGGATGTGTTGTAGCTCTAAACTTTATAGAATCTGCAAAGACAGATAGAGGTCAGTGAATATTAGAACTCTTGCAACACTGTTTGTAATTGAGGTTAATAACGGATGTGTGCCGTAAATACCGAGACTGAAGTCTGTGTAAACTTCACACACACAGACACTTGTTTTATGGCAGCAGTTTGAACAAAGATCAGGGTGAGTCGTGACAAATTAAAACCTCATGCACAGACAACTGTGTCTGTGATCTCTGCTCTAGCATCATGGATGCTGGTTTACTGGCAGCTCACTTTTATTTTTTAACTGATAATCACTTTCTGCTGTGACTACGAGATAACATGCTCTTTTTTTTTATTCCCTCTGTCCCCAATAAAGCCATAAAAAACTGCAGCTATCAAGCGTAGTTGCATAGTTTCTATTGTTTGTTGCTGCCAAGTTCTACACAGCAGATTTTAAAGGGTAACAAAGATTTCCTTCTAAATTACCGAGTTACTTAATACCGGAGAAACCTGCTTCCTTCACCTGTTACATAAAATAATCGAGCTTTGATCTTGACCTGAGTTTTAATACTCACAGGATTGTCCACGTCGATGGTGAAGCCTCCTTCAGGATTACGAGCTACTCGGTAGTGTCTGAATACAGAGCTGAAAGAGGAACAAATACAGAGAAAGACTGAAAAAAGAGCTACGATTCTGAGAAATCTTTCACGACAGCTGGCAACTCCAAATCACAAAGACATAAAAAGACCCTAAAATGAGCAAAAATCCGATTGTTAAGAGGAGATTAGATTGATTAGATTGACAATCACATCGGTCGTTGCCTTTGGTCATCACGGAAAGTTGTGACTGAGCCTCTATCGATTTCTACACTCCTCTAGTCCTTTTTAAACACTGAATTTCAAACACTGGACTTTTTTTTGCTCCTGATACATTTTTACTCACTGTATGCTTGTTTTTCACTGCAATATAAAGTCCTGCACCTCTATGGAAACAGAACAACCATGACTAGAAGTATAGGGAGCTCAAAAATGTCTTAGTGTAGAATGATGGAGATATAATGCCCTTAACCCTGTAAGACCCAATAAAAAATAAATAAAACTGATGTTGTATTTTTGCAACAGTGGGTTTTACAGGGTTAATCATAAAAAAAAATCTATTTCTTCTATTATTCGTTTTATAAAAGTTGAAAACAAACTGGAATCAAGACGTACAACTTATTTCCAAGTATCCACAGGTACCCGAGGGCTGCACATGGTGTACATATTTTAGTACTGTCATTTTTACAGCTCTAGAAAGCTGTTTCGCCATGGTGAATGTATCTTCCAACACCTTGCTGACAACTTGCTCCTCTGTTTACTGTTTTTGAGTCATGCTGCATTCATTTTTATGATCACGTCTGCTTCATTTTCCTCTCATGCTCTCTTGTTCTCCTCTTCAGTTCACCTGAAAACTGGTCACAGCCGAGTCATTCATGGCTTCTGAGTTGCACTAAAGGAGCTCAGAAATGTTTTACAGAATCTAGAGCAAATGGTTTACTTTTGGCCAAATTTTTGAAGGAGATTTGTAGAATAAAATGATTTTAAGCAGAGACGTGGTTAATTTTCCTGGCAGAACTGCATGTCTCAGATTATTCCTTCAAGGACTGTTAGAGAGTTAAAAATTATTAGCTATTACTATTACTATTTTTTCTGTTTTTGCAGTTTTTAGCCATGATAAATGGCCTGCCTTTCAAACCCCACAAGAAGTTTTGAAGCTCAGAGGGTTAAAGATGATTTAGATCATTAGTATGCACACATAGTATATGTATTTAACCTGTGATGGCGTGTTTATGCTCTAAATATGTTTGCGTACCCGTCATGATCCTGCCTGGTGGAGACTGCGAAGGAGTTCCCGCTACTTCCAGGCCTCAGCAGCAGGTTTCCTCTCTTGGCTTCTCTCTCCAGCAGCAGCTCTGCCTCCAGGCGTGACACAGC
The DNA here is from genome assembly GCF_022539595.1 of Amphiprion ocellaris. NCBI lineage: Eukaryota > Metazoa > Chordata > Actinopteri > Pomacentridae > Amphiprion > Amphiprion ocellaris. The sequence goes on from NC_072767.1 coordinate 37,729,706, forward strand.
GTGATAACATCTGCAGAAAAACACAGCGATGACACACGAGTCAACAATGCTGTCGCTCAACAACAAGTGAGTTCCATATGTTATTAAAAACTGACAGACAGAGCCATGGTGTGTATGTACAGTATGACAATGGCTCTGGAAGGTAGCTGAGACTATTTTATCTTCACTTTCCAGTAAAAATCCACATTTTTAACCCTCATGTTGTCCTGCGGGTCAGAATCGACCCGTTTTCAAGTTTGAAAATGTGGGGAAAAAATATATATATTTTCACAGTGAAACTTTTGATGTCCACATTGTCAACATTTTTGGGAAATCTTTGAACATTTTTTGGTGGAAAAAAGAAATGTTAAAAATGTTTCTTAAGAACATTCACAAAAAGAAAATATTAGAAGTTTTACTGATATATATGGAATCACTTTAGATATTTTTAGGATTTTTTTTAAGATTTTTACTAATTTTTTGAAAATATTTACACGAATTTTCTTGCCAAATTTGGGGGATTTTTTAAAATAAAACTTTTAAGGGAAACTTAAGGAATTATTGGAATTTTTGTCCTGAAGGTTTTGCAAATTTTCAGAAATTTGGGGAATTTTTTTGCTGAATTTTTGGATTTTTTTTTCAGACAAGGAAACAATATTTTTTGGTGCCCATAAGTGAGGACAACAGGAGGGTTAGATCGTTATATAAAAACACACATTCCAGTGTAGGCTTATCTGTCCAATCAAAACCATGTTTTATTTCAAAAAGCATTGGTTTTTCATGATTTTTCAAGAAAATTCAGTCACAATTTAAGGCGCATTAGTTCTGACGAAGGTTCAGAACTGATAAAAAAACATGTACTTTGTGTTTACTAGATTGAGAACAGGTATCGTTAATACTGACGCTGGCATGTCTGTCTGGGGGATGATGTAAGGAGAGCAGCTGGCAGCAGCAGGAGGAGGAGGTGGAGGTAGAGGAGCACTTTTCTGCCTTTCTAGCTCATTTTCTACGGCCTCCTTCAGCATGTGGATCTGACCTGGCAGCAGGTTGAGGGAGGTGGGTACAGACAGCTGCAGGGAGACGAAAAAGTAGAAACACTACAGTGTAGAAATGATCTGTTACAGGTAAAATGCATTTAAAGCCACTCTTAAGTAAAAGTGCAAATGTAGTAGCATCAAAAGTAACAGTCGTCATGATGCAGAATGGCATATTTCAGAACTGTGTTTATTACTGATTTGTAATTCCTGATGTATTAATGCAATTAGCACTTTAATGTTGGAGCAGATAAAGTGAATTTACCATTTGAATCTAGAATGTCATACCACAATTTATTAAAAAATTCTAGTGTTCTTTAGCAAACTAAATCTGCAAAATGTACATGTAGATTTTCAGTCATCCAGGTCATGGTAATCTTGTACTTAAGAACAGTAGATTTAAGTTAACTAAATGCAAATGAAAATATTTTATGCAACTTTAAGTGTAGAACATCTTGTAATCTTGCATTCTTTCACCGTATTTTATATTTAACAGGTTTTAATTTCCATCTTTTATCCGATGTATTTTCATTTTATCGTTATTTTCATCTGATTATACTATATTATTTTCTAACTATTGAGTGGGGACAAATCCCCTCCTTCCATCAGTCAACTGCATGTGAATGAGTGTATAAGGTTGTGTGAGATAATAAAATCTCTACTATTTTGTCTATAAAGTGAGATAAATGTCACTGACCTTTGCCACAGAGTTGATATAACCCTTCCAAAGCTCACGAGCTTCTGCGTTCGGGGCCTACAGAGACAACAAAAGAGGGAAAATATGTGAACAAAAGAGTAATTACTATGTAAAAAAAACAAAACAAAACATGTGTTCCTCAAATTCCCTCACAGTGAATTTAATGTTCCCATCCTTCATCTGGACGTTGAGTCTGGCTGCGTCTAAATTCCGGTCCTGGCTGCTGTCGTCTGTTATTGAGATCAGTCCTCTGAGATCCATTTTCTCTACATACTGATGAAAAACACACACAAAAAATAAATAAATAAAAATAAGTTAATTTAAGAGATAATCTGCAAATCTCTGTATTTTATATCTCTGGGACAACTTACATCACTGTCTCTCTTATCGTTGAAGAAGAAAAGTGTGTTTCCACAAAGACTAGTCCACAGTTTCCTGGACGTCTGAGAGAAAAAAAATGAAAGACATGGAGATGAATATAAAAGAAAAACGAAGAGATAGATAGATAGATAGATAGATAGATAGATAGATAGATAGATAGATAGATAGATAGATAGATAGATAGATAGATAGATAGATAGATAGATAGATAGATAGATAGATAGATAGATAGATAGATAGATAGATAGATAGATATTTTATTAATCCTGAGGGAAATTCAAGTGTTCAGCAGCTTACATACAACAACATAAAATAACAAAAAGGCAGGTTAGTAACATTAGCATTAAAGGTTAGTAGAGACTCTTGCTGTAGAATACTATACTATAAAAAACACATCTAATTTTCAAATCTATAGAATACTAAACGTAAATAAAATTCAACATACAGTATTTGCACATTTCAAGGCACAGTGATTTAAAGTGAATTTGAGTGATCAGGTAGTAGGAAAACGGTGAAATCAAACTACCTAAGGTGCATGAACATTCTATAATAATCACTAAAAACGGATCAAATAAAGTCATGTAAGGCAACAAGACAGTAAACAGGGCAGGTCTGTGTTGATGACATGCTTGGATTTCACCTGATGAGTCAAGTCATTGTAATAGAAACTCATGTGTGATGATAATAATAAGACTGTTTAGCTGGAATGGGTTGAACGTGAAGAGGATCAAATAAATGGAAGTGTGAATCAACTGTTTGTAGGAATGTCAAATGGGATTTTTTTTCACATGAAACAGTTTGTTATCATCACTGTATGTTTCAGAGGAAGGAAGGAAGTAGGTCAAAATTAGTCCAAAAACAATCCCCAGATGTAACCGAACACTTCTTTCTTCAGACACCGAGATAGACCCAAAGAATGTTGATTTTAAAAATGTGATTTTTACATTTAAATGAGGGCCCTGCTTTGTTATGTGCAAAGACCAGCCATGCCAGTTTGAGTCTTTACCCTCCTGGCACTTCCTGGTTCACTCTAAACTTTTTACAACACAAAGAGCAGAAAAGCCGTCAGACCAGTTGGAGACGCAGACGAGAAACTCAAGTCAAAGTCCACATTAACTTACGAGAAAATACGTAACAACATAGGCTGCTGTTCCCAGAAACATTAGCACTTAAACTGACATTATTAAAGTATATCATTGAACTGCAGTTTTAGAATGTTAAGCACAGGCTACTGTGGGTAATAAAAAATATATTAATATATAACACTATCACCTGGAGCAGCAGGGCACATCTGTACAGATGTGAATAACCCTGATGTTAAAAAAAACAAATTAAGGTTGCATGAAAAAGATCCCTAAAAACTTCTGCATGTTACTGAGATGCCAGTAATTCATGTTTCTGTCTCTTCAGCACGCACAATACTGGCGTGAAATAAAATAAATAAAAATTAAATAAATAATAAAAATAATTTTTAAAAATATGCTTGAAATAAAAGTATTACATAATTTTAAATATAACTTTAAAAAAATATTTTTGCAATTATTAGTAGTAGTATTTACACATTTTTTAAAAAAACGTATTAACACTTGAAATGATAAACATGCTTCCACATGAAAAAATGTGCACCAAACTTTCTTTTTTCTTGTTTTTGCCTCTTTAATGAAGATTTCTTTTAGCTCTCATTTTTTAATTTGTCACTAAATGAACTAAATCAATGCAAAACAAGAAAATCTCTGGTTGTTTGTAATATAATAAAAATACTGAATAAATCATACTTAAAAGCATTTTAAAGTCAGAAAAATCATCAGAAAATGACGGCAACTATTTTAACAACCTTTCAAGCAGAAATGTTAAACGTTTTCCATGTTCCAGCTTCTCAGTTGTGAGTATCTGCTGTTTTTCTTTGCCTAAATAATAATAATAAAAACAAAACAAAACAAAAAGAACAACTTTTGGGCATAAACACATGATGCTCTTTAGCAATTTAAGGCCAATTTCAGCAAATTTAAGTTGTTTTTCCTATTGTAAACACAGATAACAAAAGAAGCTTCAACAGTGATTTTCTAAGTAGATTTCTGCAGTTCATGTCACTCCCTGTCGAACAAGAAAACAGAAAAGCCCTACCTTGTCTTTAAACGACCTCTTCTCCAGATATCCTTCATAGTAACAAGTCGGCAGCTGGTTCTTTAGTCGCCCTGTTCGCTTCGCCATCACGAAGATCCTCTAGAACACAGATTTCACTCCGACTTGATTCCCACGTGAACTTCTGAGCGGCTGTTTGCAGAAACTTTCAGCTCTCTGCTATAAAAGCACCAAAACGCACCTGTCTGTCAGCGCGGCTCCGAGGAGGCCGCTGATTGGTCCATAAGCGGATGGGGCGGGTCTTTCTCCAAATACTTTCAGGTAAGAGGACTGGTGACGCAGTCGGCGAGTTTCCAAGATGGAAACTATGTGAACACGCGGAACTGACACCAGTATGTGATGTAACCTTCAGATTATATGTTTGATTTAAAAATGTAGGAAAAGTGGCGAAAAATGAAGTTTCTGCTGTAAATGAGGTGATTTCTCTGTAGCTTGTTTGTGCTTTTCGTGCTTTTTCTGGAAACATTTCAAAATGGCTACTTTAGTCAAGTGAACACCTGAATAAGACAGTGAAATTAAGCTTAATGAATCTTAAAGACACGTATTAGTAGCTCAAACAGCTACTGAATCTGTCATTTGACGCTTCTAGCAAACACCAGATAGTGTAGCTATGATTCAGAATGATAAACAGCTGTTCATTCATTCACAGGTTTTGGAAGGTTCATATTAATCAGAGGTCTGGGTGTCCTCCCCTAGAAAATACTGAGCATCAAACATTTCATTTTCTGCACTCTGGTGTTTTTTTATGCACTACTTGGTGCCTTTTCTGCATCAATTTACATCAAAAACATCTTTATTTATGTCCAGTCACTGGTATTAATATGGAAAGCTGCAGTTGTGTCGGTATTTCTGTACATTCTGGTCACTCTATGGGGTAAAACAAACAAGAAACTGGCCAAAAATGCAAAAGGACACGTGTTTTTGTACTTTTAAACTTGTCATAAAGCCGTATACTGCATGTCTCGTAACAGGGACAATATCCGCTCAGGGAAACCTCTAGTTTTGCATAGAAAATATGTTGGAAAAAAAGCTTCACAGCTAATCTTTAGACCTCACTTCGTTTTACCTGTCCATATATATGCATTTGATGATTTGTATCCTGCTGAAATCTACTCCTCTGACTGTGTCTACAAGCAATGTAGTGTGCACCAATGTGTGGTTTGTGCCTATATTTTCTGTTCTAAGTTTTAATTAAACATTCATTTGTTAATTTTTTATATTGGACTTGCTGCCTTTTACTTGATTTCATGCGTTCTTTTATTTTCCATCTTCTGTTTTTCATCCTATATGTGTTATTTTTATCATATCACACTGTATATTTTCTAAACATTTAGTGGCATGTATCCTCTTCAGCCCCCTGAGTATGATTGACCTGTTTTTTTCTTTAGGAAACTCTTGACAGCAGCCGCTAAACGCTCGAGTTACCATCTAGATAAACAGGTCAGCTATGTGCCAGTGAGATTTGCATAAGGTGATATTTGTCTGAGTTGCCGCCCTTTGTAGGGGAAAACCTTAAATGCCTTCCACACAGGTGGATGCAGAGATTGTAGAAACTGTGTCCCCATCTGCTGGATCTGTGAAGGAAATTATTGCCCTTATTTAACCTGCAAATGTTCCAGTTCACACTTAACGTAGTCTAGTCCTGCCTGTGGGTGAAATGTTCAGTTTTAGACTCTCTGATCGTTCTGGAGACTGTAGGTTTTGGTCTAGTAGAATTATACTCCATTATACTGTGAGGTGTTTCCAATATTTCATCCACTCCAGTTATATGAGGAGAACAGAGACTAGAGACAACATTACAATAACTAATTTCACCACAAAGCTTCTTCGGTTGCTAACTTACAATAAGACAATGCATTTTTTTATTACAGGTTCCCAAATTTTGTCTTTTTAATATATGCAAATGAGGCATTGTCCAACCTAGATATGCACTTAAGTTCAAAACTCTCAATTAATTTTGTTGGCATGTTGACAGAATACCGTAAACAGCCAGATTAAAAGATTTTTTTGGTAATTTTTTTTGAATAAAGTGTTCTATAGTCCAGGCTATGAATGATTTATGAACAAGCATGTCTGTAAAATCAGCAGAATTTAAAGAATAAAAATATTAGAAAGTTTCTGTTATGTAAACACTACTGAAGTGGAGATTTGTGGCTCACTTCAGATGAAAATGGCCTTTAAACACATAGAAATATATCTATTTTTATTGTAAATCGTTATGTACAGTTAAAACTTTAACTAATATATATATCACTATATCAATAAGAAATTTGCCCTGTTGATTACTGACATTAAGGCAACTATTTTTTTGTAGCATAAGTTCACAGAACAATTTTTGTCATGTCTTTAGGAATAAAATGTCCTATAAACCAGACTATGAATGACATATATGCAAGTTAAAACCTTCAGAATATAGATAATAATACTAAAACAGAAAGGTTTGGTACATGCAAATGCTACTGAAGTGGAGAATTCTTGCTCAGTTGAGAAGAAAACAGCTTTTGAACAAGCCTATTATTAAATACCACATCATTTTTAGTGTAAAGCACTATTATGGGTAAAACTTTTAACCAGTTATTACCATTAAACTTCCCCATTCTACTACTTAGAGTATTTTTTTAGCATTGCATGTTTTCAGAAATGTTATGTATGAATATGGAAATGGGAAGTTTTCTAGTTGAATATGTACAAATTTGCAAAAATCTCTAATATGTAAGGTGTAGTAAAACATACACCCAAATGTAGATTGTGGGAGTTTTCTTTCACTACTCTGAAAGAAGACAAAAGACAGCAAAAATGCTCTTCCAGATGTTAACTTTATGGAGGTCAGGCATTAACAGCATAAACTAACTAAAGTGTCCTTCACAGCTGAAATGTTATCAGTGGAGTCGACTCTTCACGTCACTGAAAGGTTTCAAGGAAGACGAAGCTGTAATATGTGGATTTTCAATCAGGTAAGAAATAATTATCACATTTCCTGATGTCACTTCCTAGAATTCCATCAGTCAGAGGTGGAAGAAGTATTACATCATCTAATTAGGTAAAAGTACCAATACAGCAAAGTAAAAATAGTCATTTTAAAGCAAAGTTTTTAATTGAAAAATCCTACTCGAGTAAAAGTACACAAGTATTAGCAGCAAAAATGTAGGTCAAACATTAAAGTTAAAAGTCCTGGTTTGGTTCCTCTGACTGATATGTGACTCTACATGACATCATCATAATACTAATACTGCATTAGTGACTAATCAGCACGTTGCTGTTAAAGGTGGAGCTCATTTAACCTACTTTATGCATATTTATATGCAGAGACACGTGATAAACGTGAGTGGATTCACGTGATTCATGAGAGAGGAACGAAAAAAAGGAGTTCTGATTCATAAATCTGTTTTCAGTTTTTGGACAACACCTCAAAACAGCTTTTTTAATCCAGACTTTTAGCTGTATCACATGTTCTTCATCATTGTTATCATGAACAATGGATCTGTCCACATGAAATCTAACTTTTTTTTTTTTTTTAACCCATTTAACTTAGAAGAGTTCTTATCTGGGTTGGCTTAAAAGTTCAGCTTCAAAGTTTATAGATTAATTTATATGGTGTTAGTTATTATTTTACACTGTTGAAGAAGACTGTGTAAAAGCTCCAGAAAAAGACCTTATAGTTCCACTTTAAATGTAGTTAAAGATTAGTAATTTTATGTTTTATTCCAAATATTGTGCTTTTTACAACCCAGATTTTCCAGCCATTGTTTGTGGAAGGATGTACATGGTACAGTGCATGAGCCAGTGTTCAAATGCACTTTATTTTGTAGTCTCCCAGTGTTCTTTAATCTAATACATCTAAATTTTTATATTTATGTTATTTATTGTTTATTTGCATTTTGGTAGAGTTCATGACTAATTATAATTTTCCACATCTTGTGTTTAAAAGCCAGTACATTGAAATTTACTTGGGTGCATTTTTAAATATCTGTTTTGTTGACATTTACATGTAATATTGACCTCTACTCAGTCAAAAAAACTTCTTCAATAGCACATTTTAGAACTTTTTACCTCCCTGACAGAGTAGAATTGCTTATCTAGAAGTCTCAAGTAAATGCACTTAATTTTGTAGACTTACAGTACTTTAGTGGTTTTAAATTCGTTGCAAACAATTCACTGTTTATTAGTAGTTTTCCTATCTTGTCTTTAAAAAAAAAAAACACAGTAACATTTCTTGAAGTACATTTTAATACCTATTTTTATGTGGATTTTTTACAAGTAATTTTTATCTTCACCTTTAGTTTCATTCAATATTGTGCTTTTTACAACTCAGAATTTCTAGCCATTGTATGTGCAATAATATACATGTTACAAAGTGTGTGTTGACGTGAAAATGCACTTCATTTTATTTGTATTTCACAGTTTAAAATTGATGTGTTGCTCATTTGCATTGTTGTCTTTAAAAAGTAGCACAGTTGCATTGATTTGAAGTACATTTAAAGAAATGTTTATTAGATCACATGTATATTTTATGTTATAATTATATATTGTCTGCACATATTTTTTGCTGCCTATTTGTGCAGCACTTAGGCTGTTTTTACAAGGGCTATGTGAAGAAACGTGATTAGATCTGAGTTGTATAATACTCTTTTAGCTCTGACTTTATTGACATGTACACACCGAACAGACATGATAATTATTCATTTATTGAACTATTGCTGCAACTCTGCATACCGGTGAGTCACATGACCGCGCCGCGTTGACGCAACCCCGTCCCTCCGCGGCTCTGCTCGTCCTGCGCAATGTGCGCATTGTCTGCTGTCATCTTGGCGCAGCAGCCTGGTCAGGGCAGGGAAATCTCTCCTCTCATCACCGCAGGCTCTCGGAGGTGACCGTATCAAACAATGGGCAACAGAGACGACGAGTACGACTTTTTATTTAAAGGTAAGCGACACAACTGCTGCGCGTAAATGACGCTCTTTGGTGTTTTTTAAGCTAACAAACCGGCTAAGTTAGCATGCTAGCGGCGTTAGCAGCAGGTTTAATAGGCTGTCAGCTGGTAGTGGCAGCTAACGGTAGCTAGCCTGTCTTTTTTTTTTTTTTTTTTTTAAAGCTAGAGCGAATTTTCAGACTTATCCCAGTTTAATTAGTCTCACATCTCATGTTAGTTTAGCTGGGTTACCGCTTGTATTAGTGTCGAGGTTTGGTGCTAACGGTTTGTTTTGCTACATGGGTTTTACAGAAAGTAGGGCGTGTTACTGAGTTAGACCTGCAAGCTAGCAGCTAGCCACACCGATGGGGCGATTACTTTTGCAATGATTAAATTCAAATTTGTTGTCACTGAAAATAGTTCGTACCCACTTAAAAACACACATTAAACATGTATTTGATAAAGAGTGCCAGCAGAGGCCTGTTTCCTTAATATGCGCTCTGAAATCAGATCAGTTTATTAGAAAACAGGAGTTTCCTTTGTGGGAAACTAAACCTGTCGCCTGAGGGAGGAAACTCCGTCCATGTGAACTTTGGTGTGGCTTTGTTTTTTTTTTTTGTTTTTTTGTTGTTGTCAAGTATTCGCTCCCACTGATCAGAAATACTTTACAAATCATCACATTGTCTCATTCATGGCCAAGGGCATTTTATTTAACAGGAAACAATCATATATTTGACCTGACTGGATCACTGAGTCACATATCACATGATCCTTTTACACCTTGGATTCTTGTGTTATGCTGAAAGTCTCCAACACAACATAAATCACATGACTCAGTTTTACTGTCAGATGTGTCAACTCCCAGAAGATGCCCCTCTTCATTTCCATGTTCCTACTCATTTTGTTCTGATCAGGTGGACCAGTTAATTTAAAGGACCAAGGAACCTGCTGATTTATTTATTTTTTGTTACTGGCAGTTGTGAACATTAATAACATTAGAATCTGTAGTTTTATATCCTTGAAGTGTCTGTTAGGTCTATTAACGTGTCAGTTGTTTTCTCAATTAATTGATTAAAAATGGTGAAAATGTCAGTCCATGTTTCCCCAAAGTTCAAGACGACTTCTTCACGACTTCCTCTTGTTTTGGAGTAAGGAAGCCAGCATATACTCAGAATTACGAAGCTGAAATCAAATCATTTGCTTTATTTCTTTAAAAATGACTTGAACTGATTAATCAACTATCAAAATAGTTGGTGGTTCATCTAATAGTTGACACCTGATTGATTAATTGTTGCAGCTCAAGAGTCTGTTTTGATGCAAATATTTTAATAAATGTGGAGTTTACTGGGAAGAAGAGAGAAACACATTTATATTTAGTAAATAATGAAAGTACAGCAGAAGAGAGAAGGCCAGGTTCCAGCCCAGTCAGGCTGTTGGAAACTGAATGGAGGATAGTGATGACTCGTAACGGGAACACAGGGGCCTTGAGAAACTGTTGAGTCAGATTTCCCAGAGAGCAGCGTATTGGCAGCTTCTTCCTGCAGGGCAAGCTCTGATAAGGATTTCTCTCAACAGATAGAATGTCAGCACTTTCACTTTGGCTGGAAATGACTGTGACTTCAGTGCATCTGATCACTCTATTAATGTTTATTATTCTACACTTGAAAATCGTCTGTCTGGTTGTTGCTGATAATGCGTAGTGTCACGTTAAGGTAAAGAATTTCTGCACTGGTCACAGACTAACTGCTGGAATGTTTTTAAACATGAGAGCTACAGTCTTCCATCATAAAATGTTGAAATGTTTTCGTTTTGGTTCTAGTCGTGCTAATCGGAGACTCTGGAGTGGGGAAGAGTAACCTGCTGTCCCGTTTCACAAGAAATGAGTTCAACCTGGAGAGTAAGAGCACCATTGGGGTGGAGTTTGCCACCCGCAGCATCCAGGTGGACGGCAAGACGATAAAAGCTCAAATCTGGGACACAGCTGGGCAGGAGCGCTACAGAGCCATCACCTCAGCGTGAGTTTGTGTTGTTGTATGCAGAAGTTATTAGTGTTGCTGCTGTTTGAGGCCTTCAGGATGCTGAAGGTTATACACACACAAAATCATTATATATTAATAGAATTTTTTGATTTTTTGAAAATGTTACAAACTTCTATGTATTTTTTTAGACTCATCATAAATGATAGAGAGGATACAGCAGCTCATGCTTCTCTCCTGGCTGCTTCATTGCCATCAGGTATTATCGGGGTGCGGTAGGCGCTCTCCTAGTTTACGACATCGCCAAGCACCTGACGTATGAGAACGTGGAGCGCTGGCTGAAGGAGCTGAGGGACCACGCCGACAACAACATCGTCATCATGCTGGTCGGAAACAAGAGCGACCTCCGTCACCTCAGAGCCGTGCCCACTGACGAGGCTCGAGCATTCGCAGGTAAATCAAGTGAAAGAGATGTAATTAATGTAGCAGAACAATCTCAGTATGTTTGTACACCTTTAAAATGCATCTTACTTCTCTTCCCATATCAGAAAAGAACACTCTCTCATTTATTGAGACATCAGCGTTGGACTCCACTAATGTAGAAGAAGCATTCAAGAACATTTTAACAGGTAGAAAGCATCATGCACTTAAAGCCCTTGTTGCATCTATCATTCAGAATATATTGTTATGTCATGTAGGATAAAATAAACCGTTCACATACAAAAAGCATCTATCAAACTCATAAAGTTGGAACATAAATTTGTCCTTTGAGCTAACTTCAATTTGTCTGAAGACAGTCTGCTTTTTAATTATTGGAGGTGATTTAAGAAAATACTCAAGAGTGGAAGTAACAGATGAGATGTTCTCTTACCACTGGAACAAAGACACATCTCGGAGTCCTCATTAATGTGATGTTTCTTGAATCACTTAAAGAGAATTTCTTTAAATTTGAAAGAAATATTTTCTTGGACTCCAGAATAATCTGATAATAATTGGGGATCAAGGTCATTTTCATCTCACAAAACATGTTTTTTACCATAACTCAAGAATTTATACATGAGTGATGATGTGATGACATTTTATACCCAAAAAGTCAACTTAATTTTTCTGGACACGATTGTTTTTCAAGAGCTTAACTCAGTGACAGGAGGAGAAATTGTGATTTGTTTATGTTCTTTTTGTGCATTTAAATCTGAGGCAGCATTTGAATGACAATGTCTCAGCAACTGTTAAAGAAAATTGCCCTTTTACTGTAATTTCTCATCATGCCACTGATTCAGAATTTGCAATACTGGACAAGCAGATCGAATAGTCTTTCCTTGATCGTGGGTGAGTTGAAATATGAAAAATAAAATTCACTTGTCATAAAAAGTTCCATCTTTGAGCACACACTAACAAAATAACTGATGAAGTCAACTTGTGGTATTTTCTGATCCATATGTCATGACACAATAATACAAAACAAAACCTATAGAATGCTAGTTCCTGAGATATTATCATTCATATTTGATAAATGAATCCAAAATTTCACAGATACTGTTTTAAATATCCATAGTTTGTGAGAAAAAAAAAGTGAAAATGAAGAAGTTAGATTATTAAATATTCCAGCTGTTGTATGTGCAATTATATACATGTTCCTAAGTCCACTGACATGTAAATGCACTTAAATTTATGTAACATTTACTGTTAGAAACATGTAGATTTTTATTACTAGAAGTAATTTTACTTCTACGCGATCGACCTTCTTTTTTCATAAAATGTGCAAGCACTCTACTTCCCTGACAGTGTAGAAATATCTTGTAAATGCACTTTTGTAATTTAATATTTCTAAATTTATATATATTTGCAATTTCCTTATGTTGTTAAAAAAAAAAAACACTAACAATTGGTGCATTTTCTAACAGCTCATTTTTAAATGTTGATTTTTACAAGTAATTTTGCTTCGATTCAGTCAAACTTTGTCCTTAATAGCATCACCTTACTAAAATAATGGCGTATGTCATTTTTTGGACAATTTTGTATTTTATTTTTTTTGCCTAAATCATCTCATGATGCTGGCCACCTCTGGTAAAATCGCCTGCATCCTCAGTTGAACACATCATGCAATTCTACCCCTGTAGTTTAACGACCTGTGTGAAGGTTCGGTGAGGTGTTCAGTTTTTTGTGTTTTCTGAAAAAAATAACTCACAATTGGTCCAAGGTAACTTTAAACAGTCTGAAATAACTAAAAATAGCTAAGAAATGGTTCAGAAGAACTTTAAACCTGTCCAAATTTACTCGGAAATTATCCAAAGTGACAAAAAAAACATCTAAAAGGACTCAAAAAGGAACACACAATTGGTCTAGCAGAACTTGAAACGGTCTGTAATAACTCAGAAATGGTCCAAATAACCTTAAAACTGACCGGATTTACTAAAAAGTCTAAAAGGATTCAGATTTTGGCCAAAATGATTCAATACTGGTTCAAAAATAACTCAGAAAGTGTCCAGAAATTACTTTGAACCTGTCTGGATTTGCTAAAAAATTGTCCAAAATGACAAAAAAAAATTCGAAAAGCACTCAAAAAATGACTAAAAATGAGTCTTATCTTATGGGAGAAGATAAGAGAGTGTTGATATGTTGGTAGTCTTTGCACTCTGAGAGAAAAGGGCTGCACCCTTTTCTCTCAGATTAAATTAACAAGTTCACGCTCCAGAAAGATTCATTTGACTTCAGTATCATCTGTCATTCTGATAAACTATATGATCTATTTAAGCTGTGCAGTTTGCTTAACATATAGGAGTGTAAACATGTCAGGAGCCTCACATTACTTGAATTTCTTTTCGCAGAAATCTACCGCATCGTGTCACAGAAGCAGATAGCCGACAGATCCGCCCATGACGAGTCTCCCGGCAACAACGTCGTAGATATCAGCGTCCCTCCGACCACCGACGGCCAGAAGGGCAACAAACTGCAGTGCTGCCAGAGTCTGTGACGCTCGTCCTGTCCTCCACATTCACCTCGACATCACATCACCTGTGCACTTTCTCTCCCCGTGGCTCTGCTCACAGCCAACTCCGCCATCACTTCATCCTCTCTTATTTTTTCTACCTTTTCATTCTGTTTTATATATAGTACTTTTGAAGTCACTCGTGCTCTTCTCTTCTGCCATGAAAGAAAAATTTCAGAAGCCTTTACGTCACTTGGTCAATCAAGTTGTTCATGGAGTCGGTGCGAAGGTTCCCGCAATGCAGGGACGAGGCGGTCGTCGTCGTTTTAACGAAGCCTGTGAAGTAGTTGGAACTCTGCCGAAACGCCGTCGCGTACGGGGAGGTTGTTAAAAGCATTTCAATGGTTACCACTAGATGGTGCTGTGTAAATATACTACAGACAGTTAGTCCAGCCTGGTGAAGCAGTATTACAGTGTGGTTCTTACTTCCTTCGTACATCAGTTAAGTTATCATGCCAAAAATATCCTCATTATGTATTTATTGAAGAATATTTGGCTTAAGTTGTCATTGTTTTTCTTTCAATTGAGGAACTGTAAAAAATAAATTTACAATAAAATTCTTGACTTAAACAGTTTGTTGGATTTTTATTTACTTACTGAACATTATGGATTCTATAGTGCGGTTTTCAGAAAAGGTGAGTCTGGTTTGACGAAGTTACTGGAAAGAACTTGTACAAAAATGGTCCGTGTATTTATCTGGCAATTGGATTTCCTGTTCTTGAAACTCTGAAAATTAGTGGTTATTTGATTTTCGTTTTAAAATACAAAAATTGAAATACAAGGCGTTTTTCCTTTTCATGATCAAAAAAGGATATACAAAATTTTAAAAATGCTTTGATTTTCGTTTTATATTTAGAATAACAAAAAAGTAAAATCAGTAAGAGACAAACGAAAAAAGTTTTTTTCATTTTGTAAGACCGGAAGTGGTCATCAGCAAGTGTGGAGCCAAACAGAGTACGGTGCATAGACTGCATAATTTTTTTCGTTAGTTTTCATGGTCAAAATGAGAGATCAGGTGGTCGATCTTAAAATAAATCAATATTGTTATATAACCTCCCAGAATATGACCAAAGTAATGATGAGCACTACAGTTATTACATTTAAATTACAGCACAGAGAAGCTGGATAATAAAATCCTCTCCTCTAAAGCTAAAGTGACTACAGGCCTTTCTGTCTTTCAGTGCTTGGAAAACTATATGACAGAGGGAATCTTTCCAGGGTCACTTTAAAATGAACCTCTGCTGTTGATGCTGATACTGTGACGTCTGTCTTCTGCTCAGGTGTCTCATGTTCACTGTGAGGATCTTCTGAGTGAAGCCAGCAGAAGGAAAACCTCATCTGGATGTGAAGAAGGAAACTGAATGGACAACATCCTCAGTGAACCACTTCCTGTTTAGCTTTCACTTACAGAAGGACAGACCAACTTTTTCAGCTGTTTATTATTCTCTGTTCTTAGTATTTGCAGGTTCCATTTATCACCTTTAACTTCATCTCTGCTGTTGTAGCAGAAACACAATATAAAAAGTCCATGTTATTTATAGCAAATATGCAGCATTAAAACATCAACACATTCAGGTCAAGAGCTTCATTATTTCCTTTATTGCACATTTAAAAACAACATTGTTTAACTACTGTGAACTGTAAAGATGTGTAAACATGTAATAAGTGGATGAAATAAATAATGTGTTGCTGACAGTGAAGTGTAAATACTGAACAGTCACAAGACAAGTTGTATTATGAAGAGAGGAGATGAATCTGCAGCATTATTGTTATTAATGGAAGGATGAGGAGGACATCAGTGCTGCTCTTCCTCACAGTGATGAAGGAGAGAAGACTCTTCAGACAACCACAGCTGGATGTTCATGTTCTCTGGAGCTCTCAGTCCATCAGACCAGATGTTCCCAATGATCCAGACCAAGGCTGGAAGGAAAAGACACTAACAGTGAGGAAACGATCCACAAGGTTCTTTCATTCCACCTGCAGGAACATTAAATATCAGTGAACACAGCAGAATATGAATGGAACATAATAGTGTTGTATTTTGTCCTATTTTTTAATCTTATGGAAATGTTTG
Source organism: Amphiprion ocellaris (assembly GCF_022539595.1). NCBI lineage: Eukaryota > Metazoa > Chordata > Actinopteri > Pomacentridae > Amphiprion > Amphiprion ocellaris. The sequence continues at coordinate 37,745,887 of NC_072767.1, forward strand.
TTTTCCTGGTTGAGGCTAAAGACCATTTTACTGCCTTAGATGGACAATAAAGTTTATTCTATTTTATTCTAATGTATCATTAGCATTAACATGAGCTCCACAGTTATCTCACCATACACTGTTGGAGAGAAAAAAACTGAAGCAAAGAACGGAGATATTAACTTAGAACTGAACTGAGAGATTAACATTCATCAGTAACAGATTTATTTATATCTGCTGATAATTAAAACAGCAGTTATCGATCCGTTATGATTGATCAGCTGTGATCTGCAGGAAACTTAGCTACAGCTAACAGTTAACTAGTTTATGACACTGATAAACCTGATTTAGCATCAGCGTTAACACTAAATGAGGAAACGCAATCTCAGATTTACAGAACAATTTTAAAACACGATGTTAGAACATGTTTATATCAGAGGTTACAGTCTGATGTTAACTTACACTAACTTCACTGCTTTATATGAGATGTTGTCCAGATGCGGAGAAGAGTACAACTAGTTACAAAAATGACTTACCTGCAGAGTTTATGTTCACTTTCGGAGGCTAACGTTGTTAGCAGCAGCAGGTAAACAGCAGAAGTCGTAAATGTGGGCGGGACAGAGAGTCCTCGGCACTCAGTCAGTCTGACCAATCACTGCTCTCCGGCTCTCAGTCTGACCAATCACTGCTCTCCGGCTCTCAGTCTGACCCATACATAGATATTCATATTTCTGGTAGCTGCAGCTCCCAGTGAACGGGAGGATTTTATTAGAGGAAGTCAGACACAGTCACACAGAGAAACATTAGAGCTCACACTGAAACGGAGCTACAGCTCTGTGTCTTGTAGAAGATTTATTTTCAAAGCTACATGTGTGACGGTAATAATCCGTGCCAGAGCAGACCTCATTAGCACTTCCGCTAGGTCGGCTAACCTTTCCGGTCATTCCAGGGACGCTGCTGTCGGTAATGTAGCCAGAATATGGATTCATTTTTTACAAAAATATTCAGAGCAAGTGGAGCAACGAGCTAACGCTTATTACAGTTTTATTTACATTTTCAAAATCACATTTTTGAAATCACGTAATTTTTCCGTAAAACAAATCAGGGCTTTTATTTTGAAAGAGATACCTGGAAACGTTGTTTATCCGTAATTCCGCTAACTTGACTGAACGTGGGCTGCAGTTCCCGTTATTTAAATCTGAATGTGATGTATAAATGCAGATGGAATTCATATATTTCACTATGCAGACATTTTTATTGATGTCCAGTATATTTTATAGACATATAGACAAAATATTTGATACAAATATTAGAAATGGATTTCTGTTTCCTCATAATAAGTTTGTTAATGCAATTAAATGTTCATCAGTGATTAATCTTTCGTGTGAAACTTTTACTTTGCACCTATATATTTTTTAAAATGTAGGTCATTTTAAGGTAAGGCATTAAAGGATGGTTTTCTTAGGTAAATGAATTTAAGGTTTTGAAATCTTTCAGTCAATGTGTTTCTTTCAATTTGAAATATCTCGATTTAATTAACACAGCTCAGTCAGTTACATTTTATTAAGATTCTTATTCAGTTTTTCACTAGATGACGTATCGGTTCATTGAGTATTTCAGAGCCAGTTTTTTCTTTTCAATTATCTGTATTTAAAGTGATATTATTAAAATATAATTGTAATGAAACAGCAGCAACATAAGAAACGACCAAATATATAAAGGAGGTGCAGCTATTTAAATTTTTAAAAAAAATAAAAAATCTATCAGAACATGGTGAAAGTGCAGCTAAACTTAAGTTAAGTTACCGAAACTACGGATAAGCAACGTTTCCTTTTATGCCCAGAAAAATAAAAGCCTCATATTTGCTATTTATTTAAAAAAAATCACTAAAAGCAACACTTCCACCAAGTTTGTTTTAGTTTGTTGGTATTTATCGGTGGAGCAGCAGCACATTTTCCACAGACAGTTATACTGTCTGTTGTCTTGTTTTAATCAATTTTCAGTTCAGTAATTCAGTCCTTCGGCTGATTGGACCAACAGACACTGAAGGACTCCTACAGCTGGTTGGTAATAAATGCTAATTTACTGATCGGTGCCGGTTTTAATGAACTTTATGTTCAACTTCAGAGTCAGATATAATGTGAGCAGTGAACCCCAGGAGTTGATGGAGTTTATTTGTGTGTGTTGACCAGAGAAGAGAGTTAGCATCCAGTGAATATTAGCTTTAATGTGAATTAGCGATGCTAACAGAGCTAGCTGACCAGTCCTGATTAGCAGCTAAATGTAGCATCAAGCTAACGATGTTTGTGTTGTTTCCTGTCAGCAGCTGAAGTGTGTTGTGTTCCTATAATGTGGTTCATTAAGTTCATGAAGCTGTGGCTGGTTGACGTTAATGTAACGTTCAGGAAACTTAAATGTGATTAAAACAGTAACTTTAATGTTCTAGTTGTTCGTAATCAGCTTTCAGGATAAGGATAAGGATAAACTTTATTGATCCCGCAGTGGGGAAAGTTCACCATTACAGCAGCTCCAAACAAAAAGTATTAAAAAAGGAAGTGCAGGAATAGATAAGAAAAAGAAACACAGTGCAAAAATTGCAGAAAAAACATGATATACAGATGATTAAAAAACAAATATCATGTAGAAGATTATATACAAATGGATGAGATATCAGTTATTGCACTGATGAGGTATCAGTTATTGCACATAAGTAGGAGGATGCGTGTCTAAAATGGGGGAAGAATAAAAGTGCAGCAGTAAACAGTACATGGTGGAGTTTATAGTGCGGCATTGTACAATCTAACAGACGCTGGAATAAACCACCTGTGGAAACGTTTCTTCTTACATTTAGGGTGTACCAGTCTGTTGCTGAAGGCGCTTCTTAAGGAGTTCACAGTCCGATGCAGAGGCTGGGAGGAGTTTCTGATGATAGAAGACAGTTTGGCCAGAGCCCTCCTCTCTCCCACCACCTCCATGGAGTCCAGGGTGGCAGCCACAGACTGAGCTGCTCTTTTAATCAGTCTGTTTAGTCTGTTCTTATCATGCTCAGAGCATCCCCCTCCCCAGCACACCACTGCATAGAAGACCATGGATGCCACCACAGTGTCATAAAAGGTCCTCAGCAGTGACCTGCTCACACCAAATGATGCGAGTCTCCTCAGCAGGTATAGACACTGACCCTTCTTATACAGAGAGTCAGTGTTATCTGTCCAGTCCAGTTTGTTGTTTAGGTGAACACCCAGGTACTTGTAGGTCCTCACTCTCTCAATGTCAAGTCCCTGGATGTTCAGCGGTGGAGTGTATGAGGGTTTCCTGTGGAAATCGATCACCATCTCCTTTGTCTTGCTGGTGTTTATTTGGAGGTGGTTCTGCTCACACCAGTAGACAAAGTCCATGATGACCTTCCTGTTCTCACAGTCATTCCCCTCTGACATTCATCCTATGATGGCCGTGTCACCTGAGAAATTCTGGAGATGACACAACTGTCTGTGGAGTAGCAGAAGTCTGATGTATAGAGGGTGAAGAGGAAAGGTGAGAGTACTGTATCCTGGGGGGCTCCTGTGCTGCAGACCACAACATCAGACACACAGTCCTGTAGCCTCACATACTGAGGTCTGTCTGTGAGGTAGTCCATGGTCCATGCAGCTAGCTGGTCACTGACCCCCGCTCTCTCCATCTTCACCCTCAGCAGTGAGGGTTGAATTGTATTGAAGGCACTGGAGAAGTCGAAGAACGTCACCCTCACGGTGTTTCTAGTGTCCTCCAGGTGAGACAGGGATCTCTGCTGCAGGTAGAGGACGGCGTCATCCGTCCCAGTCCCTGGCTGGTATGCAAACTGCAGGGGATCCATGTTTAGACTCACCAGGGGGCGAAGATGGTTAATTAATTAAACTAATTAATTAATTTGACCCTAAAACAGACTCTGATAGTTTTAAATGACATCAGTTTCATTAATTTGTTGAAAATTGTCTCATTTGTTGTTGTGATGTTGCTGCTGATTCATTAAAACCAGATGATCCATGTTGAAGATACGTTTAGTTCTAGTATCAGAAGTACAAGAAGGAAAATGGAAGTTTAGTTCTGCTACGTCAAAGATTTCAGGAATAAAATAACTAAATGACTCTTTATGCCTCAAACTTTATTTTACAACAATGAAATAAGGAAATAATGATGGATAATAAAAATATAAATAGAAGAAAAAACCTGAGAGAATAATTTCCTGAAAAGTCTGTGAAGGAAAAGCAGCTTTTTATACTGAAAGATCAGAATCAGCTCCAACATCTGCATCTGACAGCATCAAGTCAACCAGAAAGAAAAGAAAAAAGAAAATGACTTCTTTCTGATCACATCTGTTCCGCTGCTCACAGGCTGCTGCTGCTCACATTCTTCACATTTATTGTCCACTTTTAAAAGTTCAGCAGACAGGTGCTCTGCTTTGGAGTGTGACGATGTCGTCGGTGATGTGGAGAGTGAAGTTTCCATTTCATCTACAGCGTGCTTTAGGGCAGCCGGGTCGGACTTGATGTTTGAAATACTGACCGACAGCTCAGATTTAACTGTCTCTAGTTCTGTCTTGATGGGTGTTAAACTTTCACTCAAAGCCGCCAGGAGCTGGGTCTTTAAAATAACCGCCGTCTCGTTACAGATGAAGGCAGCAGTTCCTCCTTAAGGTCAGAGATTGCAGCATTTGAGGGCCTCTTCAAAAGAAGACGTAGTTGATGAAGGCGTTCTGGAGCAGGACCAGAAAGACCACGACCAAGCAGCCTTGAGATCTTAGGCAGCGTCTCCCTCAGGTGGGTGTCAACCATGTTCACTGGCCTACTCTCCATCTGTGGGATGCTGCTGCTGACCTTCCTCCAGCCCACTGCTTCCAGCTGCCCATTTCCACCAATCTACTCTGCATTGCCCTTACTATACTTACTAACCCTGGACAGGTTTTGCTGGAGCTCATGCAACAAACATTTTGGGTAAGTGCACTTTAATATGGATGGATGACACTGAATTAGAGTCTGTTTTAATGAGACTGAGTTAAGATGGGCAGCTCTGTCATTAAATAGGAAATTATTTCTGAGAATTCACAGAGAAAAGTCTGAAATGTTTGCTAGGTTAGCGTTCCACATGTTCTTTGGCTCAGCTAAAGCTAACTCTCTCCAACTTCTGGATCTCTTGAGTGGCTTGTTGTTAAAATATCTTGCTAGAGGTGCTGAAGCTCAGCAAGTCTGAGATGTTTGTTCAAAATTGGCTCATTCTCAAGTCTGATCTGAACTGTCCTCTTTTGTTTGAACTTTCCCTAAACTTAGGAGTTAATGACAGAGCAGCACATCCAGACTCAGTCTCATTTATGTAGAGATTAAACTTCAGTGTCATTCATTGATGTTAAAGTGCAGTTTTTCAAATGTTTGTTGCATATGCTCCCGACCAAACCAGTCCAGGTGGAAGATGATGTGAAGAGAAAGCTCCAGAGGATGAATATCACACATTTACGTTGGAAATAAATGTCCTTTAATTAGACATTGTCATGCAAAAGTTGGATTTCCCTTTAATGATGTTCAAATCTTTGTTGAATGTTTTGCTGATGTTTCTAAATGTTTTCTGGCACTCGGCCCCAAAGATTAAAACCTTTTACTGCTCACAAGCTGCAACAATTCACACGCGCGTTTTTTTTTTGCGCCAAAGTTCATGATGATTTTTTTTTTCAAAGAAAACCTTTCTGGAGTGTTTTTCACACCCTCCATTACATTATTTCATCATATGGCACGTTTTTACAACATGTTTGAAAAATGGCATTTTTTTTCGACATAGTATAGTAAGGCGTTTTTTTTTGCGCCAAAATTCATGATGTTTTTTTTTAAAGAAAACCTTTCTGGAGTGTTTTTCACGCCCTCCTTTACATTATTTCATCATATGGCACGTTTTTACAACATGTTTGAAAAATGGCATTTTTTTTCGACATATTATAGTATTGCGTTTTTTTTGCACCAAAATTGATGATGTTTTTTTTTTTTTTTATATAAAACCTTTCTGGAGTGATTTTCACGCCCTCCTTTACATTACTTCATCATATGGCACGTTTTTACAACATGTTTGAAAAATGTCTTTTTTTTTCGACGTAGTATAGTAAGGCGTTTTTTTTGCACCAAAGTTGATGTTTTTTTTTTCAAAGAAAACCTCTCTGAAGTGTTTTTCACGCCCTCCTTTACATTATTTCATCACATGGCACGTTTTTACAACATGTTTGAAAAATGGCATTTTTTTTCGACATAGTATAGTAAGGCGTTTTTTTTTGCGCCAAAATTCATGATGGTTTTTTTTTTCAAAGAAAACCATTCTGGAGTGTTTTTCACGCCCTCCTTTACTTTACTTCATCATATGGCACGTTTTTACAACATGTTTGAAAAATGTCTTTTTTTTTCGACATAGTATAGTAAGGCGTTTTTTTTGCGCCAAAATTTAGTTTTTTTTTTTTTTTCAAAGAAAACCTTTCTGGAGTGTTTTTCACGCCCTCCTTTACATTGTTTCATCATATGGCACGTTTTTGCAACATGTTTGAAAAATGGCTTTTTTTTCGACATAGTATAGTAATGCGGTTTTTTTTGTGCCAAAATTAAGGTTTTTTTTTTTCAAAGAAAACCTTTCTGGAGTGTTTTTCACGCGCTCTTTTACATTATTTCATCATATGGCACGTTTTTACAACATGTTGAATAATCGTGTTTTTTTGCGCCAAAATTCATGATGTTTTTTTTGTCAAAGAAAACCTTTCTGGAGTGATTTTCACGCCCTCCTTTACATTATTTTCTCATATGGCACGTTTACAACATGTTTGAAAAATGGCTTTGTTTTCGACATAGTATAGTAAGGCGTTTTTTTTTGCGCCAAAGTTGAGGATGGGTTTTTTTTTCAAAGAAAACCTTTCTGGAGTGATTTTCACGCCCTCCTTTACATTATTTTCTCATATGGCACGTTTTTACAACATGTTTGAAAAATGGCATTTTTTTCGACATAGTATAGTAAGGCGTTTTTTTTGTGCCAAAATTGATGATGTTTATTTTTTTTTTCAAAGAAAACCTTTCTGGAGTGTTTTTCACGCCCTCCTTTGCATTATTTCCTCATATGGCACGTTTTTACAACATGTTTGAAAATGGCATTTTTTTTCGACATTGTATAGTAAGGCGTTTTTTTTGCGCCAAAATT